>NC_142780.1:30557700-30717700 GCF_988280905.1 Pimephales promelas
CCTACCAAGGAACTACCTTTGTACTAAATTACCTATTACTTACTGCTTAGTTAATATTGCTTCCATATTAGTTAATAGTATTAACTTCGGTGTTAAAGGGTTAGTTCACCCAAAAATGAAAATTCTGTCAGTATTTACTCACCCTCATGTTGTTCCAACCCCGTAAGACCTTCGTTCATCATCGGAACACAAATTAAGATATTTAAGATATTAAGATCGCTCCTGCATACAGTCCATAGGCTTCTTGAGGGACTGGCTCTTGCTGTCCTCGAAAAGTCATAAAAGACATCGTTAAAATAGTCCAAGTGACTACAGTGGCTCAATCTTAAGTTTATCAAACGACGAGAACACTTTTGTGCGCAAAAAAACAACAAAAATAACGACTTTATTTCAACTATTCGTTTATTTCTCCCTCTGCGCGAGTCAGGTTACTAGTTTAATAGCGTAAGTTTCTGTCATTGTACGTCACACGCATCACACACACATGACCAGCGTCAGCCAATAGTGAGCCTACGTGTGACGAAGCTCTACGTAATCACACTACGTTAACTGACTACAGGCTCATGGAGAAGGAAGTGAATAGTTGAAATAAAGTCGTTATTTTTGTTGTTTTTTTGAGCACAAAAGTGTTCTCGTCGTTTGATAAACCTTAGATTGAGCCCCTGTAGTCACTTGGACTATTTTAACGATGTCTTTAATGACTTTTCAGGGACAGCAAGAGCCAGTCCCTCAAGAAGCCTATGGACTGTATGCAGGAGTGATCTTAATATCTTAAATATCTTAATTTGTGTTCCGAAGATGAACGAAGGTCTTGCGGGGTTGGAACAACATGAGGTTGAGTAAATACTGACAGAATTTTCATTTTTGGGTGAACTAACCCTTTAATGCAGTACTACTTATTACTTCCTGCATAGCTACTTGTTAACTACGGACCATTATTTTAAAGTGTTAACGAAAATCCTCAAGACCTTATCAAGGAGTACCTTGTGAGTTGAAATTCTGCATGTTCTATTTAGATTTTTCAGAAAGTTTAAATTTGTGTTTTGTAGTTATGACTGCAAGATGTTTATTTATTTTTTTATTTTTTTATGTACATTTCTTTAGGATAAGCAGCGAGACGATTGGGAGGGTGAGCTGGAGCAGTTCACCATGGCGGTGTATGTTATTCGGAAGGAGGGGGGAGAACATCACGAACCACCGGCTGACATAGGTGTCGTCATCGAGGGTGTTAAAGTTTTGAATGAACTGCCTTCGTTCACATCAGCTTGTGCCTTGCTTCTCGGGATGATATACATCATCAATCTGGCTTACCCAAAACCGCTTCGTTTTACTTTCGAGGTATTCCAGAAAGTTCTCTTGCAGCTTGAACAGCGAAAGATGTCACTAAAAGTTCAAAGTCTTTTCAGTAGACAACAGTGAACTTGCAGTAATGTTTGAATGTGCATATGTCTAGTCTGTGTTTGAAAGAATGTTGGATGTTTAATTTGTTTTCTTATGTTTGTAGACTATCCATTTGTACATTCATACGTCTAGTATGAATGTGTAGTTGTTTGTTTGAATCTGATTGATTCACTTTAAATTTAGGGCATTACCTGTAAAGCTCTTCTCATACAGTATGGTTCTATTTGAAAGATTAAAGGGAAAGTTCACCCAAAAATGGTTCAAGTTGTTCCAAACCTGCATGAGTTAGTTTCTTCTGCTGGACACAAAAGAAGATTTGTTGAAGAATGTTGGTGACCTGGCAATTGAAGGCACCCATTGACTTCCTGTATCTTTGGAAGTCAACAGTCAAACAATTCAGAAGTCAACTGTCTGGTTACCAACATTCTTCAAAACATCTTCTTTTGTGTCCAGCAGAAGAAACTAACTCATGCAGGTTTGGAGCAACTTGAACCATTTTTGGGTGAACTATCCCTTTAATTGTTTTTAGGTGGCTCATTTAAAGGGTTAGTTCACCCAAAAATGAAAATTAAGTCATTAATTACTCACCCCCATGCTGTACCAACCCTGTAAGACCTTCGTTCGTCTTCGGAACACAAATGAAGATATTTTTGATTAAATTTGAGAGCTGTATAACTACCAATCAATACGATTTCCACGACGCATGCGCGAGAATTGCGATCTCCTTCAACTACTTCAGTTCAGTTCACGCGCATGCGTCGTGGAAATCGTATTGAAGTGTCATTTCAGGCCAACAAGGAAGAAAAGGAATAGTAGAATAAAGTCGTTATTTTTGTTTGTTTTTTCGCACAAAAAGTATTCTCGTCGCTTGATAAACTTATAGTTGAGCCACTGTAGTCACATGGAATATTTAAACATTTTCTTCATTGACTTTCTGGGCCATCAAGAGCCAGTTCCGGCAGTCTATGTGGTAGTTATACAGCTCTCAAATTTAATCAAAAATATCTTCATTTGTGCTCCGAAGATGAACGAAGGGGTTGGTACAGCATGGGGGTGAGTAATTAATGACTTAATTTTCATTTTTGGGTGAACTAACCCTTTAAGGGCATAACCACTATGTTTTTATATTTATTTTTATAAATATGTTGGCTTATGCAGTTTTGAGCATAATTCAGTGCAAAGGCAACTTTGCAAAAAGACTGTTAATGGAACAAGTGTGTCAGTAAATGGAATTTCATTGGCACAACAAATGTTTGTAAAAAAAAATCTCAAAGTTTGTAATATGAAAAATACCGATGGTGTATAAAATGAATTAATGTTAATAAATATTTCTCCAGCAATTTGAGTCTTCTGTGATTGACCTGAAATTAAGTTGAGTTAACTTATTTTTTTTAGGTGTTACCAATTGAAGTAATTTTTTTAAGTTGATCCAACTGTAGGAAAAATTAATAAATTTAAGTTGGAATGCAGTGAAATTAAGTCAGACTAATGTAAATAATAGGATTGAATGAACTCAAATAATTTAAGTGTGATTGACCTAGTAAAATTAAGTTGAGAAAATGTAATAATTTAAGTTGAGAGAACTTAATTTTTTTAGGTGTTACCAATTGAAGTAATTTTTTTAAGTTGATCCAACTGTTCACTTTTTACAGTGTTCTTCAGTCTGAGAGGAAACAGCACAGGAGACATGAAGAACTGATACTTCACACAGTGTTTGAACACTTCAAGACAGTCTAATTCTGAATCACTGGTAAATCGCCGAAAACAAACTGATCCGACAAACCCGATGGAGTGCGTGTTGCCGTCTGTTGGCGTGGTGTGAATTGGCCTTTATGGACTGTTGGAGAATGTGTGCGACTGCAAATGTTTTTGTGCTGCTAAAGGCATGTCATGATTAATTCCAAATTAAAAAAATGGTCTATTGTAGTATAATGTTCTTGTAAAAAAGCCAACATACTGTATGAAGGCAATGGGTGACACTGTGAAACTGCTTCTTTCTAATGGGTTATTAGAGTGTAAATGTCTGTTATTCGGTAACACAGCTTCTTCTAATTCATGTTATGATTCTAATATATTGTGCAGATTAAAAAGTGAAATGCAATATGGTGCGGTATTTGCTTTCAGGTCCACAAAGTTAACAGCAACTGTAAAGATTACGGCATTATTCAAGAGAGGCATTTTGAAATCAAACACTACGCTACTGAACAAAAAGAGTTTGATTCCTTAGCTCAGGGCAATTGTTGAATCTTTAAATTGATTTGATTTTAAAAAAGGTAGTGAACAAGGAGGAGAGGCTGGTCGCTGGAGTCAAGATCAGTTTATTTTTTGATTTTACAGTCAATCATATAACTTGGACAAATGAAAAAGCAAAACAATATTCCCAGGAATCCTGCACATAATCTTCTGGTCAATACTGAAATGCTGCCAGCATGAAGACTCTGAGGGCCTGACCAGATAAACAGCAGTTTTTTCTGCATTTATTATGTTTCTGTGGAATAGATTAAGCATGGTAAAATGAGAAGATGCTTTCAGTATCAATACAAATTCAGTAATCAAAAAAAGCAGCCCTAAAGCTTTCAATTTTATTATTTCTACTATTTGTTTTACTTTTTAGCTAAGCAGGTTATAGATTGGTCATGATAAATAAATAAACATAAAAATAAATAACTAAGATATATATATATATATATATATATATATATATATATATATATATATGTGTGTGTGTATATGTGTGTGACAATGAGAAACAGAGGATAGAAAAATAAATATAAATTAATTTATATAAAATAAAAATTATATATATATATATATATATATATATATATATATATATATATATATATATAATAAGTTATATAAATAATAATATATATAATCATGGCCAATCTATAACCTCTAAACTGCTTAACTAAAAAGTAAACCAAATAGTAGAAATAAAATAATAAAATAATATAATAGAAAAAAAACAGGAATGTTTAAAAAAAATATGCATTTATTTATTTATTTATTTCCATTTTATTGAAAGATCCCATTGAAGAAGTTATTAGAAAAAACGGGATCAAGACCAAATTTGATCTAAATTTAGATTTAAAGCTGTTTCCTGCAGAAGCACTAAAGCTCAATGTGTAAATCTCATAAGCATAGGCTATAGTATCTGCTTGTATGAGAAAACGTGAGAAAAGAGTTTTGCAGAGCATTATGAGCGAGATATTGATCCCATATGCCACAAATGATTATCATGGATTATTGTCATGCATTCAAAACAGTTTAATAATCAGTTAAAAACCCTTGCAAATCATGTAAAAACCCTTGCAAAAACCCTTTCTCTGAGATGTGTGTGGGCATGTCATTTAGACACCCGTCTACATACACAGCTCACAGCCGAGCCGACAGCACCTCTGACTGCATGTTGATGGCAGACTCCAGGTGCGATTCCCTCCCTCTCTCCCAAACCAACTCACCATTACATAATACGTGCAATCAGCCAGAGGACAAACACCGGCCGGCAAGATTACACGGTTAAGGAAGCCCAACAAAAACAACAACTAGTTGGTTAGACACCAGAGCAGGAAATCAACCAGAAAACTGAAGCCAGCTGCAAGACGTTGACCAAGGGTCTCTCAAAGAACATACATCCAACAAAACTGTCAAACGGTGAGCTGAATGTATAGCGATTAACTTTAACATTTAAAAGTGAGAAGGATGTTGACAATAAATATAATTTTGTACCAAAAAGCACTGATAATTTTTTAAAATGACTGTTTTCCAAATACTAAGTGTTATTTATTAGTATTGCATTGCTAGCTTAGCAACCAATTGTCAACATTTATTAGTCTATTACTATTATACACTCTTAGAAGAAATGGTTCTATTTAGAACCAATATGGTTCCATCCCCGCTTCATATATGGAACTCCAAAATGGTTCTATATAGAACCATTTTTTGGGGGGTAAAAGGTTCTATTGGCCAAGTATGGAACCCCAGGGTTCTATATAGAACCCAAAGGAACCCTTTTTTAAGAGTGTATAGAACCTTTTAGGGGTTCCAAATACGTAGCGCTGATAGAACCTTTTAAGTTTCTATATAGAACCTTCTCTTCTAAGAGTGTAGTTAATGCTACTATTTATATATTTACATACAGAGATAATAAATTACATAAAAATATATAATTCACCTCATTAAAAACCCATTATACAATAAAGCAACAAAATCCTTCTCTGTGTATATATATATATATATATATAGACACACACAAGCTTGTGTCTCCTCCAGCACATCCCAAAGACTCTTTATGAATTTAAGTGTTGAAATTTATGTGTCTGATGAATCTTGACATTGTCATCCTGGAATATGGCCATTATTCCTACATGGCTGTTAAAGAAATATAAAGCTACACTCCATCAATAATGGTTAGAAGACCTGTTGCCAAACATATAACATAGAAACATAATATAACTAGACTATTAATAGTCACTATTAAGCATTCGCCTATTTAAATCCACACAGCGACTTTTTTTGGCCGGGCAGTGTAGATCAATGAATCAGCTATTCAATAGATCAATAAAGAATCAACAACACTAGTTCAGTTTGTAATTTGTTCAGTCAGACGTACTGCTCATGCACCTGTAATGAGACCTTCTCCATTCCTCCATTTAGATGCTTCTGTTGTTATTGTAAATGCAAAACAGGCGTTTCTGAATTGAAAATGAAGGCCGAACGGCGAGCAGTCGCAGAGGTCCTGCTCTCGCTGTGATGCGGGGTGCGTATTAACTAGCTGGCATGGCGCCCTTTCATTCCTCCACACAGATGAGAAGCGGTGCCAATCATCACCGTGCCTTTATCTTTTATTCACAGCTCAGAAAGACAGTGAGGGGGAGAGAGGAGAGTCTGGCCAGCTTTCAGGCTTAGCAAACACCAGATGTAAACAAAGCACCAGCCTCCTTTCAAACGATAGCAACCACAGCCGCCTCACCACATGATTTCTGCTCTGATTAGGAGAGCGTTTCATGCCGAAGCTGTATTTTAACCGTCAGCACCGGCCGTCGCCGCTCCAGTGTTTATGTAAACACCATTCTCCTTCAATTAAAGGGAAGATTATGTGATTCGCAGACACTGAATCGGCACAGAACATCTGCCGTAAAACGCCGCTTACTCCTCAAGGTATCATTAGAAAATCAGTTTTCTAAGTCAGATTAATCAGAACTGGGAAACCCCCCCCCCCCCCCCCTAAGCTGCTAAGCAAAAGATGGTAGGTTAACCAAGGTCATCGGACGGCATGGTATAAGGGTAAGTATCACGAAAACATGTCTGGGTCGTACAGTCTGCTGTGTATGATTTGCAACTACATCACATTATATAACTATAAATCCCACAATATGACTTTATATCCTACAATGTTATCTGATCTCAGTGGAAATGTTTGCATTTTTATACTTTATACTTACAGAGCGCCTAAAGGGACATGGCGGTGGGAAAAAAATATGAGATGATGCTTTTGCACTCTCTCGCAAATGTTTCGCATTCCCCCGAGAAACTTTGCGTTCGCTCGCAAAACGCTTTTCAGAGGGAGGGTAAAGTTTCTTGGGGGAATGCAAAGCATTTGTGAGAGGACAAAAAAGAAATGATTTTTTTCCCTTCATATTCATATTCTTTCCCCTTTTCTCCATGCATATTTCACTTTAAAATCAAGTCTTTTTAGGAGCATTATGGATTTTGCACTGTGGATTCATTTACATGTGTATATATGTACTATATATAGTACATTATATATATATATATATATATATATATATATATATATATATATATAGTACATTATATATATATATATATATATATATATATATATATATATATATGGATTTTGCACTGTGGATTCATTTACATGTGTATATATGTACTATATATAGTACATTATATATATATATATATATATATATATATATATATATATATATATATATATATATATATACACACACACACACATATATAAAAGGGCCGTCAAATGATTAATCAATGATTAAAAATGATTAAAAAAATTGTGTTTACATAATATACTGTATGTGAATATAAAATATTTTATAAATAAATAATATTTTTTTCTTATATATATATATATATATATATATATATATATATACACACACACACACACACATATATAAAAGGGCCGTCAAATGATTAATCGCACCCAAAAAAAATTTTTGTTTACATAATATACTGTATGTGAATATAAAATATTTTATAAATAAATAATATTTTTTTCTTATATATATATATATATATATATATATATATATACACACACACACGTATATATATATATATATATATATATATATATATATATATATATATATATATATACATACATGCATGTGTGTGTATTTATATATATATATATAAAATAATTATACACAGTGCACCCACATATATTATGTAAACACAAACTTTTATTTTGGATGTGATTAATCGTGATTAATCGTTTGACAGCCCCTCGACCCCTTCGCAAATTCTGTAATAACTAATAAGGCAATTAAAATATTGTTTGGCTTTAATGAGTTTTTACTAAGAACTGCAGATAAAAATGCTTAATTGTCATGAACACAATGTCACAATGCGCACAACCTTAATGCTTAAAAAAACAGATTTTATTTGAACTATAAAAAAAAAGAAAAAGAAAATCTATCTTTCTTTTTGTTTGGGGTGATATATGATCTGTGGTCAGGCTTCATGAGATTCACCCACACCTTTTTCTCTTGGACTGTATTGTCGAACCCCTAGAACCATCCCAAATCCCCCCACTCACGGGACGCAGTGCGGATCAGCCAGAAAACAGAGTTGGAAATTGCAGAGAGATTAAATGCTTTGGCAGACGGATGATGGAGACCGTGAGTGTGGCTGCTCTTTATCGTGGCCAACAGAGTACGACAGGGACATGGTGGGAGGGGAGCAGAAGGAGATCTGTGTGTGTGTGTGTGTGTGTTACAGTACCGCCAATACTTATCTTTCAGCTAATGAGTAAAGGAGAGAGAGAGGAAGAGCTGGCATTTTGTGCTCCTCTTCCTCAGGCTCCACGCAGAGAAAGTTCCATTGCCAGACTTTTGAAGATTAGGCCTAAGCGTAGTAGTCACATGCTTTGGCAAAGGCCGCATAAACAACAGGGAATTTGAGCAAAGCCAGCACACGCTTATCTAACTCAGAAAGATGGATTTGAGCCAGGGTAAAACTCAGATCTGGTGCGTACAGGGAACCAAACATCTCAGCGTGAAGGGTTGACGTCAGCGATGTGGCCGCTCGCTGAATTACATACGACTCTCGGGTGCCATTACCATGACCGGACTTCATGCAATGAAACTCAATGAGGACATAAGAAAGACATGTCATTTGCAGGAGACAAGCAGCTCCTGTGGGTACTCTTGGCCGTTTACACATGGCACTTATGAGAGAGAGTTATGGGACACTGGCCTTGACAGTCCTCTGCTTTTCAAACAGCTGACAGCTTAATCGAGTCAGCGAAGGACAGGGATGTGATACAGAACGAACGCTACATCTGAAGAAAATCACACTCATTTTATATTAATAGAAAGATATCAATATTAATAGAAAACAGTGAGGTGAATAGTGTAGTGAAAAGCAAGAATTTGTCATGTTTCATGCAACTCATAATTTAAAGTCGTTACATTAGAGTGACGCTAGCCTTTTCAAAAGGTAGTGACGTAAAAATGTAGTAAAAAAGTTGCTAGCAACAAAAAATTCAATTAATTTAAAGATGTGATTATTAAAGGCATAGGTAATTATTAAACACTCGTTTCGTGTTTTAGGCCATCAATGTGTACTAACATTTACAAGTCATTTAATCATGTTTAATTTTGACTTCTTTGTGCATGCTCTTTGAGGTGGACCCCATAGACCTCCATTATATGACTGATAGACACGAACGGTTTGACATAAAAATATCAAAGTTGAAAAAACTGTGAAACAAAGACACCTACATCTTGGATGCACTAGAGGCAAGCTAAAACATACCAAAAATTAATTTCAAAGTGAACTATCCCTTTAAAATATATCATATTATATTAATTAAAATTTCAAAATTAAATACTTTTGACAGCATTCAAATTAAAATGATAATTTTACAATGGATAAAACTAAATGTAACAGTTTAAAAGGCTGATTAACCCAAGCTTACAGCTAAATATTTAACTATAAATAAGATTCACAATGCTTAGACGGAGATTAAAATTGAATTATTTTTTAATCTGATCCAAACGAATTTAAAATGAATCAGTTTTCATTGCTATGTACATATAAGAAAGGGGATAGTTTAGAAAAGTGCATCTGAATATTTTTAAAGGTTAGCTGTTAAACATGCGCCATACAATTGACAAGAAACATTGAACTCTGCTCACTGAAATAGATTATGTAAAGTAGTGAGTCATTGACAATTCATACACGTCTATTTGAAATGTTTATCACTGCATAATGCATCTTAACATGCTATTTAAAAAAAAAAAAAAAGACAGACAGCATGAAAACAGCCACAGTACTTCAGAAATGCATTAAGCAGTTTAAATATGACAAGATATTAAACAAACTAGTGGGAATTAAGACAAATGCAAGGACACGCACACACACACACCCTAACCCTACCCATCACATCCAAGTGCCTAACCTGAACCCTTACCCTAAACCTACCCTTAACCCTCTGGGGTCTAATTAGTTTCTGGGGTCCTTGAGATGTCCTGACATTTGTACTTTTTTCAGTTGCTTATAAACATATTAATGGCACAGGTGAAATTACACTATATTTAGCACAATCAGGGCTACCATAATATGTGAGCAACATGTATGTATACTGTATGTTTGTATTTTTGAGAGAATATTGTTTATGCGTGGTTATTGCAAAAACTAAAAATGAAAGTTTCTGAAATAAGGCCACAAAACACGTAAGAAATATGCGTCCACATTACTTTTGACATGTATATACATACATGTATAAAATCTAAATATAAATGAAAGTCAAAAACCCATTTTTAGCCATACCTGGAAACAAATCCTGGTCAAATGGGTTATATGAGCCATTTTGTAGAATTGGTTCAATGTTAGAGTTGAAAACATCTTGAAAAGAAAATTCTTTTTCCATATAAAGTATTATTTTTAAAGTAGGCCAATACATTTTATCATACATATTTCAAAATAAAGATTCATTATGATATGTGCATTGGATAACAGTTGATTAGTTGTTGTTTTTTTGACAAAACATACTATATATTTAACATATAATTATAACCTTCTCCCTAAAACAAGTTCTGACCCTCAAATAGGCCTTTATACGGGTCTCAGAAAGTGAAAACCGGACAAAATGTCCTCACTCAGTCTAAATCTCACAAAGATTGTAAGCACACACACAGCATTTACAAATGAAAATAAAAATTTCTGAACCATACTGTGGAAATTGTGTTGCATAAAGCAGGTAAAGTGATAAAGCAGCTTCCCAACAGTGCTGGGAAATAAACTGCGTCTCCACTAGAGTAAACATCTCCAGGCTTCAACAAATGTTTGGCCAGAGTTGCATTAAAATTCAACGTGCTGAGGTTTAATACCAGAGGCTACTGCCGGTTTTTATTTGGTTCATAAGTCACTATGTTCAACCTCAGGAAAACACAAATACTCTAAACAGCATGTGACCTGATAATAATTCCTAAACTTACATAGGATGATCACTTTCAATATAACATACAAGAAAGAAACATCATATTAATCAGTTTGGTCACCATCAGTGTAAACAGAAGAACTGGAGTTCATGTGAGACCAGATCAAATAAGGTTACTTCAGCTGACAATCCCTCAGTTACAAAACATACTGATGCAGAACTGTCGTCTTTCTATAAACTCACTGTCATTCTGTACAGCACTTTGCTTGCAGACTTCATTTCTGCCAACATTTTCTGATGAGACATCATTTTTTTTATCCTCCATGGCTTCTTTTCTATCAGATTTCTCAGCATCAGCTCATAAAAAAAGAGAGAGAGAGAGAGTGAACTGTGACATCTTAGGACACAGAGTCTTAGAAACTGCTGTGTAAAAGCAAGCAAACAAACAATCAAAACAGAGAATGAACCTCATTGGTTCTTGCGGAAGCTCAAAAGTGCTGTGACACAGGAATGAACCTCATTGGTTCTTATATACGTGTATATATAGGACAGGGCTCCAGACTAACTTTTTTTACTAGGAGCGCTGTTGCCCCTGACTGAAAATTTTAGGAGCGCAAGCAGAAAATGTAGGGGCACACCTTAAATCAGCTTGCAATGCAATTATTCAAATTTCCCCCAAAATAACTGTAATACTGACAAATTATTTAATAATAAATAGATTTAACATTATGATATGCTATTTTATTTTAAGTTCACATGGCTCTAGACTCAAAGTTGAGGGCAGCATCATCTCAAATGAGAACTCACAGAGAGTTCTACTAAAAAAAAAAATTCTGGTAGCACTGGTGCTGACAATAAATCACTAAGCTTAATTTAGGGTGTAGATGAAATTAACTTTAGTTAATATAATGTATAATGTCTTAATATTAATTAATAAAAGTAGTGAAAATATATGTATATGGATTGTGGAGTGAAAATAGCCAATAAACATCCTACTGTTTACAAATGGTAACTTTAGCCTATTATTATTATTATTTAAGTGTTTAAATAAGAGTTTTCCAACATCTTAAAATTTTTCGTTTTGGGACAATCTTTAAAGGATGAACAAAAAATATGTTGGTAATCACATAAAAAATAGAAAAAAAAATAAAACATTTATATATGATATTATTGAAGTGCTTGGAAAAGATGTGTAGTAGGCTACTTGTAAGCATTTGACTATTTCTTACACATTATCATATTTATGGTTAGAGTTACTGTAACTTACTACATTAACCTAAATCCATGGCTGATTTGTGGACTGAAAGCCTAGTGTTTTTCCTGGTTTCCACGTCAGCGCCGTTTGATCTAATAACAGAACTGTGCGCCGAATCGGAGTGTTTCTCACTGGATCTCGTGGTGTTGATGTTATTAATTCTGAGGCGAATTCAATGGATTTCTTCACTGGATTTCCTAGTAACAGTGTTGCGTGAGCGAGATCGGCCCGCGACTGGCAAGTTCGGGGCTTTATTTTACTGTCATTGGTTCGGATCGCTGCTGCTGCTCCACGGTCCTAATCATATATGAGTGCCGTATTTTCGTTCCACTTTCATTTTGTTTGCATTCGCTGCTAGGTAACGACTAACGAGTCAATAGATCGCTGATTGCTCAGACGCACATCAGGTTGTGATATTTGTCTCCGTCTCCTTCCCACAGACGTTTAATCGCGCTATTCTTGTCCCGGATTCATTGACGCGTCCCTTCCACGCATTACCATGCGTTTAACGTGTGGCAAATTTACTGGTCGCACATGTGCGACTGGATGTAAAATTCAGTCGCACACTCTCAAATTTTGGTCGCAAAATGCGACCATTTGGTCTAGGGGTGTAACGGTACACAAAAAACACGGTTCGGTACGTACCTCGGTTTTAAAGTCACGGTTCGGTACGTTTTCGATACAGCAAAAAGAAAGAAATGCCAGAGAAATTTCCTATTTGTTTAAAGAAAAAATATTTTTAAATAAGTGTGAGTTTTCCTAGATCTTGAAACTTTCAGGTTTATAAATAGGGGTCATCTTTGAAGGATGAACAAATAATGTTTTGGTCATCACATTAAAAATAACATTTAAATATATATTTATTTATATAATATTTGAATTTTGAAGTGCTGGAAAAAGATGTGTGAAGTACTTGAAAGCATTTCACCATTCCAGCCAAACTGGTTACAGTTAGTGTTACTATATTAAATCCATGGTGAATGTTGCTGGTCTGTGGACGTAAAGTACTAGTTCATTCACGGCACAATGTTTCTCCTGGTTTCCATGACAGCGCTGTTTGATCTAATAGAGATCTACGGTTAATAACGGAGAAATGTGAATGCATCTCACTAGATCTCGCAGCGATGTTATTACCTCAGTGGCGAATTCAAATGTTTTCTTTACCGGATCTCTTAACGCTGTGTGGTAACAGTGTTGCTTGATCGAGATCGGCTCGCGTTGCACAGATGTTGCTGGTCCGAACCGATAAACGATCCGTGAAGCACATAACGAGGAGCGCAGTTTCATTCTGCTTTCATTACCCTTGCCATTTAGATGTTGCGCAACGTTGTGTTGGTCGCGTCAGCACGAATTTTGCCGGCAAGAAAAATGGTCCAAGCAATTGTTCGGTTTGTATGCGTACCGAACCGGAAGCCTCGAACCGAAACGGTTCAATACGAATACATGTACCGTTACACCCCTAATTTGGTCGCAGTCTGGAGCCCTGTAGGACATCAGTAACACACTACACCGAGAGGGACTCAAATCCTGCAGTGCCAGGCGTGTCCCCCTGCTTAAGCCAGTACATGTCCAGGCTCGTCTGAAGTTTGCCATAGAGCATATGGTTGATCCAGAAGAGGATTTGGAGAATATCATGTGGTCAAAATAGAACTTTGAATAGAACAAAATAGAACTGACCCAAATGTGTATACAGTATATAATATACACATATACAGTGGGGTCTTTTTTTTGCAGGAATACATAGAAATGTAACAAAATACACATACTGACAAAAGACTAAAACAAAACAAAAAAATTAAATAAGGATAGAAGATGAAAAAAAGGTAGAGAAAGTCTTGGAAAGTCACGTGTTGAGTGTTTTAAGGTATTCAGTAATTTACTGAAGAGTCAAAAAATATACAAAATTGGTGTGCACATCCCAAACACCCAAATTGGGCTCAGGTGCAGGACAACTGAATGAAGTAAACAAAAATAAAGAAGTGTGAAGTCCGCACACTGAAAAGGTACTGCTCCAAAAATGCATTAAAAAAGCAACGTTGACCCTCAGGTCTTCATTCAGTAATTTAACATCTTTTACCTTTTCTCTCCCTTTCCCCTCACTATCTTCTCTCAACCTCATTGGTTCTTGCAAATCAAGAGAACATGCTTGAGCTTCTCTTTACCACAACTGATGTATGAGTTGATGAATGTTTATATGTGAATAAAAGCCTAAATTCAATCCGTTCATCATACAAAGTGATCGTGTTTCTTCAGAAAATTTGGACTAAAAACCCGCTCAATTCATACGAAGTAGTTTTATGATCTATGAACGTTTTGATGCGTCAAAGTGCCAGTTACTGTCATTCGGCTAACGTCTCTATTGACACCGCCTTTATGTTTCCAACCAAATTGACTATAAAACAGAGAAAATTACGCACACAGTAGAGTAGATGCAAAAACTTTATGATTCTCGCTGGGATTTAACGATTCGTGAGGCGTTTACCACCATGTGCGGGTGGAGTTGGACAATTGAGCTGTTATTAGAGCGCCTCTGTAGCAACAACAAGCAGAGGTGCTGCTATTCATTTCACAACATACATCAATATTACTGAAACATGGCCGGCAGACAAGAACTGATAACTCAGAGGAGTTATGAAGACCCCGAAGGAATATGTCTGTTTCATTACTGAGCTAAATGTGATGCCGAAACAGACTTTGCTGAATCAGTGCACATCTCTCAAGCTGCGTGTCACACACACACACACACAGTTCCTGAGGCCTTGAGTTAACCGCAGTCTCTCAATAACTCTCCAGTTGCTAGCCACACTCATGCTCTCCTGCTCTCTCATTGGTGGAGACGGTGAGCCGAGAGCAAATATGATTGGAGGAGAACATTGATGATTTCAGCAAGAAAATGAACTGAATTACAACACGGAGGAGAAAGAATGAGAGGAAAGAAGAAGTGGTTGGACTGTGTCCCATGTGTTGTTGTGAAGTGAGAGCGCCGTGATTCTGTCGGGCCACAGCAGAATCAGGTCGGATTCATTTGTTTTAAAAGACACTGCAATGAGTCGGAGGTCAGCGGAACAACTCTCACTTCAAATCACTGACCTTGAGATCTCATTAACAACACACACACACACACACACACGCACGCAAAGAACAAGGGATAGATTTAGCTCTGTGATCTGACACTCATGATAAATACATTTCAACAGAATAAATAAAAATCAATCAAGCACTTACCTATAAAGATCACAATTTCTAAAAATATTTTTTCATCATCATTTTTTTGGAGGATAACCCCTTGAGATGCAACATCTCATTTTCGAGGGGGTCCTCAAGATAACACCAAACATTTACAGACATACTAAAGCTCTTCCACACAACCAACACCCCAAACTGTCCCAACTCTGTCCAAAGCATATCACATAAACAATATACTATGACATTAAGATAGCCTATATTACAGGAGAAACCCATAATTGACGAAACCACAAAAACAAACAAATATAACCTACATATACATACAAATACTAAAATACATACCTATATACACATATGCACACAAACACATGTACACATCCCCGCACACATGCTCTCATGCACATATATTTCTAAGGGCATTAATGAAAAAAATGAGAAGAAAAAAAAAAGTGCATTAGTGAAGGAAAAAACAAAAAACAAACAAAATAAATAAATAAATAAAGCAAATTAAAACACAACATATACTAGGAAAACATATACATTGGTCACAAGATTGCAAGTAAGTTAAAAGGGCTGACTTAAAGAGTAAGGTAAGCTGTTCCAATCAGAGGGGGCTTTGAATTTGAAAGCACGTCTTCCAATTTCTTTAGATATATTTGGGACAGAAAAAAAAGAGATCATCAAGGTGTCTCAGGCCATAAGTTGACCTATATAGAACTAAATGTTGCTTCAAATAAAAAGGATAATTAAAAAATATACATTTATAAACAAATTAAAACCAGTGTAGCTGACGTCTAGCCTTTGGTGATAAAAGATTCAATTGTTGGTACATATGACAATGATGGGTTAGAAACGGACATCTCAACACAAATCGACAGAGACAATACAAAATCATCTCAACACAAATCGATGGAAACCAAAATGTTAATGTTTGACTACAAAGTTTAAATTCATTTCTTCATTCAATTATATTAAAATTTCTTACATTTTTATAATGATACAAAAGATTTCTATTTCAATTAATTGCTGAACGTTCTATTCAAAGAATCCTGAAAAAAGCATCATGGTTATTACCACAAAAATACAGCATTTTCACTATAATCTCCAAAAGCAAACTTTTGTACATCAACCAATATCTAGCACTACTTCATGTGTTGATAGGGGTCATCTAACTAATGTGCAGTGGCCAGTTCTACCCTCACAAGACATCTGCTGCTGCTGGCAGGGACCAGTGGACAGAAACGGGGCACATCTGTGCAGACTTCCACCACCGGCACTAGGCGACAAGGTCACGGGGGAGCACGTGTTTATGAAGCATTTGCCGCTTAAAAGCTGTGAGCTACGGGCAACATGAGGAGTTCAAAACAGATAGACAGCATGGCCTTTAATGGCTCATATGGGTGGACTCTTGGTTCAGATGGTGGTCTGGGCTCCTGGCGCTTTTTCCTGGGGCGATCCGTGGATTTTCACACGTTCCACTCCAACGCCTCCCATCTACCACTCAGTCTGCGCTGGCACAGGGCAGCTGGCATGAAAAAGTCACCCTCACATCCCATCAGCCGCCACATAGAGTCAGCAGGCATCATGCTGGCATGACTATGCACAATCTGGACTGGGAGCAATCAAGATTGCGAGAAATGGAAAGGAAAACTGGACTAGTTCTTGTAATACCAAAAAAAAAAAAAAAAATGGATTTAAAACATTGTTCACCATGGATTTATTGAACAGAGACTGTTGTTGAACAGAGACTCTTGATTTGCAGAATCAGAACGGTGCAGCTCAGCAGAAGCAGCATTAAGATTCAGTTCAATAGTTCATTCCTTCAAAACTGCAGAGAAGGCCGATGTTTGACCTGAGCCGTGATCCACAAATCCATTTGAAATTCCCGTCATGTTCGGGCTCAGGTGGGACATCTGTTTGCTTCCAGAAAGTGAGCCAGGATAAAACCATCCAAGCATACGGCACCGGAGAGGAAAGTGCTGCAGATGACTGCCTCATATTAATTAGTTTCAGAATTGTTTGTATAGAAATGTCTGTGATAATTTTAGGAGGTAATTGTGATAGTATGGTACATTGCCACAATGAGCTTGAGATTGAAACCTCTCATTCTGGGGGGGGGGGGGGGGGGCACATCTCTATTCAAGTCCTGATCATAGCGAAACTCTCTAAGAACAGACATCAGTCCTGAGAAACAGCCTTGAGCGTTTATTTCGATGAGGTGACAAAGGAACTATGGAAGATTCATTTGAAGGAATTGTTGCTGATGGTTCTGGACTTTCATGGTACTGCGGTCCATTGTCTACTCCTTTAAATTACTCCCTATTTGAACACGTCACATTGTGTGACAGTTGCAATCGTGCACTTCTGCCGAAGAGAGAAGAAATTATGAACATTGTTCTGCTTTGAAAGCTTATGATTATCAGAAATAACAGGCCACTGAATGAGAGAGAGTGAGCAGCACTCAGGTAGAATGAATGACTTTCTGAATCAGTCTTTTATTTCCATTCTCCTGCCTGCAGTCTGATCATCTCAACCACTAGGTGCAGAAGTTTCATAGGCCCAAACTCTTAACGTCACGTTCACAGTCCTCAACTTTTGGTTTTCAACTAATCTGATCCTATATTGTATGCAATACATACAACCGCTCAGTGCAATACATATAATACACAGTATGTTGTGTAAATCTATCCATCCAACCATCTCTATCCTAATGGTGCGTTCACACCGGACACGAATAGCGTGTCAGGCGCGAATGATTTCAATGTTAAGTCAATGCAAAGATGCTTTACGCACGAATGAGGCGTTGAGCACGGCGCGGAAGATGCAAATACACCTCATTCGTGCGTCAATTTCATGCAAATGGCGCGAACTGAGCGCCTGGCGCAATTAAGCGCATTACATGCAAATTATTTAGTTAGTGCTATTTGTGCATTCACGCATTAGACGGGAATTTTTTTTCATACATTTCACGAATTTTTCGGGTCTGCTGCCCGAGTTGAAAAATTTGAACTTTGCCGTCAATTCGCGCCGCGTAAACCAATCAGGAGCCTGCTGCTTGCTCACATGGTTAAGGATCTGGATGCTTCAATAAATTATTTTGTAATATGACTAAATGCCTGGTGTGGTTGTAATGCACAACAAAGCCAATATTTTATCACTCAAATTTTTTTCAATATACGAGACATGTTCATTTTATATTGAATGTTATTTATTCCATATCTAGATTATATGAAATATTTTTATGATGTAAAGACACCAACATATGTGCATAAGTTCGTGTCTGGACGTGAGAGAGAATAACTTTTGGAGGCTGGCTCTACTTATCATCAAAACATGACAGATTAGATGGATGAGGGCGAGGGTGATCCTCGCTCCGATGCGGGACAACAGGTCATCAAACTGGGCGCGGGACAGGCGGAAGTACCGCTGACAGCGGCCGTCATCCAGCGCAGCTCCTGGAGCGAGCAAATGGTGGAACTCGCCAAACAGTTCGCCTCTGAAGGGTCCGGTGGACAATACAGAGAGGTGACTCTCTCGATGAATGCTCGGTCGACATAAAAAAGATGGCCGCCAACAAGTTTCACTCTTGACGCGCAAGTTAACACAAAGTGGTCAAGCGTCAAACTAGACGCGGTAGACGTGAATTCGCGTCCGGTGTGAACACACAGTAATGAAAATGTCTGTCTTCCCACTGTCTTCCTCCATCTGGACACAACAGATGGTGGATGAACACAAGATGGGGACGTTAACAAGCGGTCATCTTCTCGATATCACTGTCTAAGTTGAAGTCCAAAGCTATGTCAATATTCAAAGTCCATTTCACTTTTCAATCCAAAATCAATCCAATCCATCCATCCAGTTATATTGGATAATGGCTAAAGACATGTTTTGGTGTGCGGACACATTCCAGACAGCAGCTCTAAGGGGCTTTTTTTCTGTCATATATTTGGCTCTGTCCTGTCTTTCTTAAGCCACTGGTAAACATCCGACCACATGGCTGACCAGCCAAAGCAGTAAGAGGTTTATCTCATCAGTCGACGTGCGAGATGAATCCAGTAGCAACACCCGTGTGGGCTAGGCGAGCAGCACAGACAAAGGATTACATAGTTGCCATTATTTTTGATTTACAAACTAATGCGACATCTCTGGGTTTATCTTCGATTTATTGTGGGTGTCTATACTGGCCTGCAAGTGTCAGAGATTACGGCAGTATACAGTAGCAGTATTAGCCACAACATTTGGACTGTTTGTCAAGGTGATGACTTTTAAAGACAATGTCTTGCTGTGTGTCCTCAAAGTCATTGCGTGTCTAATTGTATATCATGCTGTTGGTCTGACAGTTGCCTAGTGGTCTGCCATTGTACATTCGCAGGACTGTCAATCACTAAATCACGACACAAACCCTGATATAAAGCGATACACAAGCGATAAACAAGCCTCCAATAAAGTATTGGAAGAAACACTGAGAAAACATGAACGTCTAAATCAAAACGCATTTATTTATTTTTACACATTTTTGTCTCAATTATAGCAAATCTTAAACATCAGGAGACTGAAGTGATCCTTAAATGGATAGTTTACTGAAAAATGAAATGAAAATTCTGCCATCATTTACCTCAAGCTGTTTCAAACCTAAATGAATATATTTCTTTTGCTGAAAGATGTTTTGCAGAATGTCGACTGTCTGGTTTCCATCATTCTGCAAAATATCTTTTGTGGGCAGCAGAAGAAATATATTAATTTAGGTTTGAAACAACTTTCATTTTAAGTCTATTCCAAAGCACAATCTGGATTTCTCAAGTTTAATTTTAAAGATATGTCTGAGCCATATTAAAAGGCTGAAGGAACAAGAGAAGGAACAGTAGTTTCTCAGAAAAAAAGTTCTTTATCTTAAAGTGTTTTATGAACACACAAAGATTAAACTGTAGGCGTCTACAAAATGTCTGAATGCTGAGTATAATCTTTGGTTCCCCTGCTTTAGTTTCATACTAATAAACAGATCCCACCTCATTACATAAATACAAGCGCAAGCCTGTGAAAATTACAATGGCGGCTAAATACTTTATGAGAGGTTCTCTCCAGAGAGAAAGCAATCTCCTAAGTGAACCACAAATGAAATGCTGAGCAACATTTTTAAATTTGACAGACACTGAGCCTGCAACATGATCACACTGCACACAGATTCTTAAATGGAAAAATTTCCCACTGTTTGTTTATGCATGCTGCATTGCAGCACACTGGCGTTGCACCTTCATGAAACACACCGCTTCCATGCAGACAGTTGACAGGGCAGCACGGCTGTTACACTCTCAACCTTTTCTGCAGTGAGTAACACACACACACACTTAATAAATACATGCATTCACATGCACATGCTTTACATGCATTCAGATTAGTGGAGTTAGCTGGCAAATGAGATAAACTCCCAGCAATCAAATAAATCACTACTACTGTCACTGGTGTGGTGTGGGTTGAAGGACTCCAAATCAAAAGGCTCCAATTGCAACAATTTACTACTATGAAATAACAGGCAGGTACAAACAGGTAGATTGAGGCCCTGTTTACACGAGAACGCTCGCGGGTGAAAACGTAAAAATATTTTATCGGATGTGCCTTTCGTTAACACGGTGACGGCATTTTTGAGGCTTAAAAACGCAAAAAAGTGAAACCACCCTCCAGAGTGGAAATCTTAAAAACGCTCCACCGCCGCGTTCCCGTGTAAACGGTAAGAACGCAAAAGTCTGCTTGACAGTGAAGGTTGTACGCAGGCGCGAGGACTTGCAGTTGTTGTAGTATGCACTCCTAGCCGCCTGAAGTGCATACTACATTGAATTTCACACACTTTTGCGTTACCATTTGCACGCGGATTTCCCACACAAAACGCTCGTAAAACGCAGAATAAAAAGTGATGACGCAACGCCACTTTTGCGTTTTTCTCTTCAGAATCGTTTCCGTGTAAAGCCTGAGGGAACTA
Organism: Pimephales promelas; assembly: GCF_988280905.1. Taxonomy (NCBI): domain Eukaryota; kingdom Metazoa; phylum Chordata; class Actinopteri; order Cypriniformes; family Leuciscidae; genus Pimephales; species Pimephales promelas. The sequence goes on from NC_142780.1 coordinate 30,579,178, forward strand.
AACACAGATACTGATGAACATAAACCAGGTGACACAGATGAAGGTAATTAACAAGACACATGTGATGAAGATGGACTAATGACGGTTGGCATGGTAACAGATGAGTGGCAGGAAAACAAAAGACGTGACTTAATACTGAAAACAGAAGATCAAAACAGACACAAACGTGACAACTACGAATTTACCTGACAAAACTAAATTAGCAAATGTATTTTTACTTTGGATTATAAATGCTGAAATAAAATGTTTAAAGACAGTATTAACTGTGCAAATCATAAATGCTGGTTGTCAAGTCATGTTTGCTGGTCTTTAGATACTAATACGTTGTTAATAAAGTTACAAATTTAATTTAAAACTTAAATATAAATATCCAATTAACAAACATAATTTTCCCCAAGCATGCATGTGCTCTGCTCTGTCTACTCTGATTGGCCAAATGGCCTATATATATGTATATATATATACTGTATATATATATATAGCTTACACACACACACAGAGTATATAAACTCATACAGTGATGTTTGAATTGGGAGAAAATGAAAAGCGATTTGTTATTCAAATTCTAAATAAATTACACAGATAGTAAGCAACACAGCAGTAATAAACCGGTCCTATAATCACTGAAGCCGTCACTCATATTTAGGGCCCAAGCCCTGAAAGGGCGAAGGCCCTATTGTTTTCCTTGCGATTATTTTTCTTCTCTATTATTATAATAATTATTATTTTACTACCTTTTGGGCACTTTTGGGGCCCTTAACGTGCTCGAAAACTCTTGAAACTTTGCACACGGGTCAGAACCCGCGGCCATCAGAGCCGGGCTGAAGCTGGTACCTGGGCGTGGCAGGGGGGCTCGTCAGCGCCCCCTGGAACGGGGTCCGAACACTCGGTCCATAACTCAAACACGCTTGCATGTAATAATATGAAACTCGGTACACATGTTGATCTCATCGTTTCATCTATACCTCGCGCTCTTACTTTTTACCCCAGCCCAACAGGAAGTCGGCTATTGAGGTTTGTTTGTAAAACGCTCGCAATGGTATTTGAAATACTCCTCCTAGAGCTTTGATCCACATTCGACGAAACTCGGTCAGCGTGAAGTCAAGACATTGAGGATGAAAGTTTGCGAGGGGATTTTTGATATCTCAAACGGTTTGTCCGTGGCGAGGAAACGAAATCATGGCGAGAAACGTGAAACAGGAAGTGTGTTATAACTTCAGCATACATTAACTGATCTTGATGAGACTTCAGCAGTGTGCTCGCTGTAAGAGGACGATCACATGGATGTGACTATTGTGAGTAAAAGTTATAGCGCCACCAACTGGCAGCAGGAAGTGTGTCACTTTCAAAATGCTTTGAAATCACCCTTTTATTTTTACCCGATTTGCTTCAAACTTCATCTGTATAATGTAAACATACGGCAGATGTAGACCTGTGAATGGATTCTTGATATCTTTGAAACTGTTGCCGTGGCGACGCATCAAACTTTGCCCTTCTTTTAGGATGCTTTTAGGATGCTTTTGAGACCCTTAGCATGCTTCAAATTGCATGAAACTCGACAGACACATCACATTTATTAGCCAGTAGACATGTGCAAAGTTGCAGAAAGGGGCGTGGTGAGGGCTCAGTAGCGCCACCTTTTGACAAAAGTGGGGTGGTTAGTTTTAACTAGAGTTACAAAAATTGGTATGTATATTGTACTCCTCGAGCCGGACAACTTTCTAATTGACACTTATTAGCTAGGACCCACAGAAACTCAGATATTTTTGTTTGAATATGGCCACTCTGAGCCTTTGGCTGGCTGGCTGGCTGTCTGTGTGTGTGTGTGTGTGCAGGGGGAGGGGGCTTAACCATTTCACTGCTGTGTGTATGACCTGCATAAAGAAAATACATTTCTCAAGCCTGGTATTTTTTAAATAAGTTTTTATTTTTATTTTTTATAAGTAAAGGCATATAACTAGTTTAATTGTAGTGAATTGACAATAGTTTTATATAATTAGTTTATTAATCAGATTAACTTGGTCAATAAACTTGGTCTGAAAATTTGGTCCATAAATCAAACACACTTGCATGTAATAATATGAAACTTGGTACACATATAGATCTCATCGTTTCATATATACTTCACACTCTTACTTTTTACCCCAGCCCAACAGGAAGTTGGCTATTTAGGGTTGTGTTTAAAACACATGCAATGTAATTTAAATTATTGCTCCTAGAGCACTGAACCAAATTCGACGAAACTCGATCAGCGTGAAGTCAAGACATTAAGGATGAAAAAGTGCCACGGGATTTTTGATATCTCGAACGGTTTGGCCGTGGCGAGGAAACGAAATTATGGCGAGAAACATGGAACAGGATGTGTGTTATAACTTCAGCATACATTAACTGATCTTGATGAAACTTCAGCAGTGTTTTCGCTGTAAGAGACCGATCACATGGATGTGACTATTGTGAGTCAAAGTTATAGCGCCACCAACTGGCAGCAGGAAGTGTGTCACTTTCAAAATGCCGTGGCAACGAAACAAACTTTAACATTATTTTTTGATGCTTTTGGGACTCTTAGCTTGCTTGAAATTGCTTGAAACTCAACAGATACATCACATTTATTAGCCAATAGACATGTGCAACTATGGCAAAAGATTAAAGTAATGTCAAAAAAGTAAACACTAAAAGCCTCATATCTTCTAAAAATGTAATTATACATCATTTGTTTCTAAATTAAATTATACAAATATTATAACTTCCCCAATTTTTCCTTTTTTTTCATTTAAGAATTGTGTTTACGTTCAAAAACAGCCAGAATTGTTGTAAAATTCATAAAAAAATAATAATCTGAGTCATACGTAGTGCTATACTGCCCTCTTGTGTTCAATATCAGGTAGGCCTATTGTGTATATTCCCACCGGTTAATCAACGTGTGACTCCGCTGGGACTTGGGAGCTTTTAAATCGCTTACTTAAAACCGAAAGTCAAAATACGGATGTCCGCACAAGACATTAATGGTGTGGAGTAGAGCGAGCATTTTAAATAAATTCCTATTAAGTAGGATTGAACTAAACAGAAAGAATGTTCACTCTGTTCTGCTGGTTCCTCGCTGGTGGATCATATGATTACTTTGTCATAATCTATGACAAAAATGCTATTATAAACCATATTAATAATAGATAATACACATTGCTCTTATTTTTGAAAAATACATTCATGAAAAACAAGATAACAAAAATCATTAAAAAAAAATATAGCCATGGCTGCTATAAAGCAACATATAATTGAAAGGCAATTAATAATCTGTCATTACGTCACTGCATTATGATATTACGGCTCCAATACGGTGCAGCACAAAGCACTTATGTGCATCCCGAGCGGAGAATGATGTGCTTGAAGCCACATGAAGTTACAGCGCATTGAGTCCGTATTGAAAAGTTCAAAGCACAAAGGAAATACATATTTATGAACAGTGTATTATACATTATCTATCTATGCAATAGTTTATTGAGCCTTTTCTTTTAAAGGTTTTAAATTTCAGTTACTGTGTGCGTGAAGAACAATTATAGTGCTCTGACTCTAGTGTTGTGATCTAACCGACAGCGTCCGACACCCGGTAGAAAGTAACACGATTAAGTTACAGCAATAAAGTCCAGCAAGAAAAAGTTTCTTCATTCGAAAATATAGACCTTTAGACCTTTATCTTAAAGATCCAGTATAATAGGATTAACATTGAATCATTGAAGATCGTTTCATCATTGACTGTAACCGAATGTGACGTGCTGTTTGAATGCTGAATGGAGAATGACTGACAGGCGCAGAGAGGGAAAAGTTTGTGTTCTTGAATTTAATGACTTAAATATTAATTTCTATATCACATAATAGCTTCAGAACACTAATAATACAGTACACAAAAACTTTATGGTACTTTAGAAAGTTTTTGTGCCTTTGTGCCTAACAGAATAGTATATGCACAATATAGAATTTGAATCAGCCTCGTCAAAGATGGCAGTGTCAGAGCCGATACCGATCCTGAGTATCTAATCGGCGCACTTCTTTTCAACAGTCAAATTGAAATTGAAATTGCTTGAAACTCAACAGATACATCACATTTATTAGCCAGTAGACGTGCAAAGTTTCAGAAACGGGCAATGTGCAAGGACTAAATAGCGCCACCTTTTGACAAAAGTGGGGTTGTTAGTTTTATCTACAGTTACAAAAATCGGTATATACATTGTACTCCTCAAGCCGGACAACTTTCTAATACATAGTCATTAGCTCGGACCAAGAGGAAGTCAGATATTTTGGTTTGAATATGGTGAGCCTCTCTCTGAGCCTACGTCCCTGTATGGCAAGCCCTTTTAACATTTAAAAGCTAAGTTTGCCTGTCCGGAATTAACATTGTAGATATCAACAACGTCTTTCTGTCTATTCGTAATTACATTTTGGATAGTTTGTATTATCATTTAAGACATCTGTAACATAATTGTGACTAGTCGAAATGACAGAGTATGGCAAGCCGTTTTAACATTTAATCATAAAAGGGCCAAAGCCTTCGGCACCGCTACCCGGGTGCCTTTAGGTAACTAAAGGAACCGGGGTTGCGGTGCCACCGGCTTGGGCCCGCCATCGCTGCTCGCAGCTATATTTTTTCTTTAGTATTATTATTTTACTACCTTTTTGGCACTTTTGGAGCCCTTAACATGCTCAAAAACTCTTGAAACTTTGCACACGGGTCAGAACCCGCGGCCATCAGAGCCGGGCTGAAGCTGGTACCTGGGCGTGGCAGGGGGGCTCGTCAGCGCCCCCTGGAACGGGGTCCGAACACTCGGTCCATAACTCAAACACGCTTGCATGTAATAATATGAAACTCGGTACACATGTTGATCTCATCGTTTCATCTATACCTCGCGCTCTTACTTTTTACCCCAGCCCAACAGGAAGTCGGCTATTGAGGTTTGTTTGTAAAACGCTCGCAATGGTATTTGAAATACTCCTCCTAGAGCTTTGATCCAAATTCGACGAAACTCGGTCAGTGTGAAGTCAAGACATTGAGGATGAAAGTTTGCGAGGGGATTTTTGATATCTCGAACGGTTTGTCCGTGGCGAGGAAATGAAATCATGGCGAGAAACGTGAAACAGGAAGTGTGTTATAACTTCAGCATACATTAACTGATCTTGATGAAACTTCAGCAGTGTGTTCGCTGTAAGAGGACGATCACATGGATGTGACTATTGTGAGTCAAAGTTATAGCGCCACCAACTGGCAGCAGGAAGTGTGTCACTTTCAAAATGCTTTGAAATCACCCTCTTATTTTTACCCGATTTGCTTCAAACTTAATCTGTATAATGTAAATACATGGCAGATGAAGACCTGTGAATGGATTCTTGATATCTTTGATACTGTTGCCGTGGCAACGCATCAAACTTTAAAATTCTTTTTTTTTGATGATTTTGAGACTCTTAGCGGCTTTTGGGGCCCTTAACGGGTTTGAAAACTCTTGAAACTTTGCACACAGGTCAGATCCCACAGCCATCAGAGCCGGGCTGAAGATGGTACCTGGGTGTGGCAGGGGGGCTAGACAGCGCCCCCTGGAACGGGGTCCGAACACTTGGTCCATAAATCAAACACGCTTGAATGTAATAATATGAAACTCGGTACACATGTTGATCTCATCGTTTCATCTATACCTCACACTCTTACTTTTTACCCCAGCCCAACAGGAAGTCGGCTATTGAGGTTTGTTTGTAAAACGCTCGCAATGGAATGTGCAATACTCCTCCTAGAGAATTCAAACACACGGCACGAAACTCGGTCAGCATGAAGTCAAGGCATTGAGGATGAAAGTTTGCGAGGGGATTTTTGATATCTCAAACGGTTTGGCCGTGGCGAGGAAACGAAATTATGGCGAGAAACGTGAAACAGGAAGTGTGTTATAACTTCAGCATACATTAACATATCTTGATGAAACTTCATCAGTGTGTTCGCTGTAAGAGGACGATCACATGGATGTGACTATTTCGAGTCAAAAGTATAGCGCCACCAACTGGCAGCAGGAAGTCTGTCACTTTCAAAATGCTTTGAAATCAACCTCTTATTTTTACCCAATTTGCTTCAAACTTCATCTGTATAATGTAAATACATGGCAGATGAAGACCTGAGAATGGATTCTTGATATCTTTGATACTGTTGCCGTGGCAACGCATCAAACTTTAAAATTCTTTTTTTTGATGATTTTGAGACTCTTAATGGCTTTTGAGGCCCTTAACAGGTTTGAAAACTCTTGAAACTTTGCACACAGGTCATATCCCACAGCCATCAGGCCCGGGCTGAAGATGGTACCTAGGCGTGGCAGGGGGGCTAGACAGCGCCCCCTGGAACGGGGTCCGAAAACTTGGTCCATAAATCAAACACGCTTGCATGTAATAATATGAATGAAAAACTTCATCTGTATAATGTAAACAGATGAAAAACTTCATCTGTATAATGATGAAAAACAGATGAAAAACTTCATCTGTATAATGTAAACATACGGTAGATGTAGACCTGTGAATGGATTCTTGATATCTTTTAAACTATTGCCGTGGCAAAGCTTCAAACTTTGAAATTATTTTAGGATGCTTTTGAGACTCTTAGCATGCTTGAAATTGCATGAAACTCAACAGACACATCACATTTATTAGCCAGTAGACATGTGCAAAGTTTCAGAAACGGGCATGGTGCAGGGACTAAATAGCGCCACCTTTTGACAAAAGTGGGGTTGTTATTTTTATCTACAGTTACAAAAATCATTATATACATTGTACTCCTCAAGCCAGACAACTTTTTTTAATTCATAGTCATTAGCTCAGACCAAGAGGAAGTCAGATATTTTGGTTTGAATATGGTGAGACTCTCTCTTAGCCTACGTCCGTGTATGGCAAGCCCCTTTAACATTTAAAAGCTAAGTTTGCCTATCCGGAAATTAACATTGTAGATATCAACAATGTCTTTCTGTCTAGTCGTAATTACATTTTGGATAGTTTGTATTATCATTTAAGATATCTGTAACATAATTGTGACTAGTCAAAATGACAGACTATGGCAAGCCGTTTTAACATTTAATCATGAAAGGGCCAAAGCCTTCGGCACCGCCACCCCGGTGCCTTTAGGTAACTAAAGGAGCCGGGGTTGCGGTGCCACCGGCTTGGGCCCGCCATCGCTGCTCGCAGCTATATTACAGTTTGATTCCTGCAGTTCTCTTACAAATGCTCCCATTATAATCAACAAACCCGGCTAAACTGCACAATAAATCTCTTATTTACACCATGTATACGCCTTGTTGATTATAATGAGTTTTCTAGTTTTGTTACATCACGGTGTGCATAGGTGTTGAACTTTGCACAGAGCATGACATCTAGTGAATCCCAAATATTACCGCTGATGCATTTTATTTTGGGGCCTAAAGGCTTTTTTAGTGATGTTTATTCAGTAATTTTATGCTCCCATGAACAAATGAGAAGCTTAAAACATGCATTAGGCAACATTAATCTAACTTATTAGCAGCGGTTTGCCATACTGATGAGCATTTTATAGATTAATTTAAACATCTCTGATTTGCCAATATTTAGTGCTTCTCCACTGCACATATTTTATGAACTCCATGATGTAACAGTGTGTGTCTGAAACCAAATATATAATTGTAAATTTAGCCTAGGCCAGACGCTAAATAGTTCTGATGAGCTTTAGATGCACTGAAAGGGAGAGACGCTGGGATAAACGGGTGGATGGATGAATGAATTGAAAGATAAAAGCTGGAGGAGGACAAGGGGTTGGCTTTCATCAGCCGGGATAACTGGGACACTGCGGTTAAAACTCTGTAAATCCACTTTTTCTGATCAAGTGGGATTATCGTGGCCATCGCTCGGCTTACAGTGTGTCCTGGAGTGCTCACTTCACTTCAAACCTCACAGAGCCTAGAAACACAACCTAATAAGAGCATCTGCTTGCAAACATCTCATGTAAATGTTGCTCTTTTCTGCTATGCCTCACTTTAACCTGTCCTCCTCATAGCATCTGCTAGCACGACAACATGCTAGGGTGGTTGCCAGGGCGTTGCCATGGTGTACTCGGGTCAGTTGCATAAACTGCTCAGACTAGTCTTTCAAGTTAGTCATCAACTTTTACATAAAAACATAGATCGGTGTAATTTGATACGAAAAAGTAAGACTGATTACCCCGAACTAACTGCTTGATGGTCATATACTCCTTAAGACACAATCTTAACAGAATGGCTATGTCCCACATCAAAAATTCACCCCCATGTTTCCGTAGAAATAGACAGGGAGAACATATCTCAGCAGGACTGGTTTTTACATTATTTGAGGAAGACAAGAGACTGGTCAATATACTGGCTTTAATAATTAAAGGCACTATAACTGAACATTAAAGCAACTTCTGATCATCCTAAAAAGCTTTGCCAGCATGAATAGATTACATTGTAAATTAAATTATTTTACATTGTAATATTTTTTCAAAATATGTCTATCTACTGTATTTTTGATTAGAGACTTCTTTTATCAAAAACCTTAAAAAACAACTTGCTGACCTCAAATTTTGTACGGTAAAATAACATTTACATCTACTCTCCTCCAAGTTGTGCAATGCATGCTGGGAATTAGAAATCTACTGCCCCGGTTTAAATTTATGCAGCAAAAAGTACCAACATTAATGCATTAAGCAAACTTCCATTTAACAAATTTCAAGCAGACTGAACCCATTGAAATTAATCTGACAGCATGTTCAGGAAGCAAGCAGCAAAAATCATTGTTTGAATGCACTTTAAAAAAATGCAATGTTCGATGTCTTGACAATTTAAACAGAAAAAAGATACATTACAATGCATAACAATAGTCCAAAAAATCTTATTAAATTTTACCTGACAGATGAAAGACATTTGAGTATCAAATATCAGACAAAACAAATCAATTAATTGGCACTACAGTGTACTAAACTGGGAAAGTGATGGCAAATAAACTAGCTCTGTGTTTTGAAGAACTCGCAGGTAAATCCCATTCAGCAGACATACGGTTTTCCAAAGAGAGACTTATTTCGTGTCGCCTTATTTTCTTGCTATTGATTAACTGACTGACTTGAATTAAATGCCTATTGATTGAACGCAAATTCGCCATTTAAGGACGATTTCCAGAGAAACGCAGATAAAAGCTACAATCAATTTAGGGAAAAACACTGCTCTTTGATCACCAAAATCCCACATTAACCTCCATTCAGAATGTGTTTTCCAATAACAGGTGTTTGTAGTGTTTTTAGTTATCGGCGTGCATTTCTCACGACATCTACTTTCACGAGCATTTGAGCATCATAATTTGCAGTTTGTGTACATACCGTGGTGTGTGTAGCACAGGCTCCATTGATGGTGTGCTTCCAGAGCTGATCTGAAGACTGACGCGCTGCTGAGGTTAAGCTAAGGCAGAACCGAGATCATGTGACCAACCTTAAAGAGAGTAGGCCACCGGGCTAATGTATTTAACGCATAGATCCAAATGACCAATGATGCAGAAAGAGCAAGTGCCAGATAAAAAGCTTGAGCCACACAAGAGGATTTACTCGTCTGGCACTGCGAAGCAAGGCTAAACAAAACAGGAGTAAGAGATATTGACAACACGAAGAGGCAATTGGAATGAACGACTGAAATATTACCTATGAGGACTAACACTAACAATTACTCTGTTCTTCAGCAAGTTCAAGTTTTCAATCTTGCTGTAGCATTTTCCCTGTCACTGTTTCCCTGTCATAAATGCCACCGCACAATACACCCATTCTTGCCGCTGATGGCTAAACACCTGAGGTTAACAGTGACCCAGAAAAAATAATCACTTCAGGTGCTCACAAATACCCCCGACAGCATACCTACACATTAGAGATAGACTTTGAAACAATGGAGCTAAAAACCTATAAGAATGAAAAACAAATCAGTGTTTTTCCAACAGTAGATTTCAGTTTATGATAGTTAAAGCTATCCAAGCGGAAAGAAGAACTTGTGTTATTGTACAGGCCAAAATCTCCATTTTAATGGGTATACAGACGTTATGTGTTTAAAACTTGTCATGTTAGGCAATTTTTGAAATTTGTCATCTCAGTGCTCATTACAAAAAAAAGTGACTCTAAAGCTTAAAAAAGTGTGCCAGATTCATGGAAAGCAGCCTGTGTGAAGCTCTACAGATATATCTGAATAATAAATGTGTCGTTCGGGCACATCTGTATTCTGTCCTGTTTGCAGTGGGTGGTGTGGGATGATATTTCTAGACTGAGGTTGAAAAATAGACTCTGAGACGGCTTACCAACCGTGGTAGAGAATACTAATAATGTAGGCTTATATTTATGGCAGGGTGCTGTCTGTGGTCTGGAGCCAAAAATAAACCACACCAGAGTGAAGCAGGGATAATAAAAAAACACAACACAATTCAACTGGGACTCAAAACTAATAGTGTCAAGCCAATTACAATAATGAAAACAACACAGAGGCAGGACATAACTTCATTTTTTACCTAAAAGAGAGTGGTAATGCAATATAGAGCCATGACAACACGTACTTCTATTATGAATTATCATCTGGAATTTAATAACGGTCTTAATCGTGAGAGTTAAGACAGAAATGCTTAAGTTTAGTATGTAAACATGATAATTCGTTTAATTCGTAAATGTAAATGAATTCAAACTGTTTGTTTCAATTAATCGATTCAAATTGATTCAATGATTTCACTGATTCAATTGTTTGTTTACTAAATCACTAAAACGTATGCCTGGATGTGTCCATACAACACATTCTCACCCCAAGGCGTCACCTTTGACCATGCTTCAATATTTGACGTTTTAGGCGCCCTTTAGCGTCACTTACATGACGCGATCCTACGGCGTCATCTAACTGACACTAAAGGAAAGCGTCAGTTAGAGGACGCGGTTAGGTTTAGGTGTGGGGTGGGGGTAGGGTACACGCGATCCTAGGGCGTCATCTAACTGACGCTAAAGGGCGCCTAAAGCGTCAAATATTGAAGCATGGTCAAATGCTCCCCAAGGCGTCAGTTAGGTGACGCCTTGGGAGTGAGAATGGGCTGGTCCATATTGTATTTTACATATTTAAAGACAAACATATTTTTTCTCAAAAAAATGGCAGTAAAAACGTTTTTAATGAAGATTTTAAACGTTCTATTTATCAAAAAATCATGAAAAAAGATTGTAGTATTGTTTCCACAAAAATTAAGCAACCATTTTCAACATTAGCAATAATACATGTTTCTTGAGCAGCATATCAGCTGGGATCATGTGACACTGAAGACTGGAGTAACGATGCTGAAAATTCAGCTTCACATAACAGGAATAAATTACATTTTAAAATATTTTCAGAAAGAAAACAGTTCTGTTTTCAATATTACTGTGTTTTTACTGTATTTTGATGAAATAAATGCAGTCTTGGTGAGCATACAGTATGATAGTTAAATATATATATATATATATATATATATATATATATATATATATATATGAAGAGTTCAGATGCAAAAGCCTCTAAATGCCATTTGAAATTTTCTTCTTGAATGATGATTTTTATCAAACTTGTATATTTAAGTTCAGTGATCTCACTTAAATGGCAATGATGATTACCAATTAATTGTCATTTAAGTGAAATTACTGAACTTAAATATACAAGTTTGATAAAAATCATCATTCAAGAAGAAAATTTCAAATGGCATTTAGAGGCTTTTGCATCTGAACTCTTCATATATAATTCTTTTTTGATATCAAGTAAGTCTGAAAATATCATATCAATATCATCAAAAAAGGCTGAAATATATATATATATATATATATATATATATATATATATATCAGATATAAAAGAGATATTGGTAACACTTTACTTGAAGGGGTGTGCATAAGACTAACATATATTTGCATTCAAAATGTCATTATTGAGTGAAAGACACTTAATGACAGTTGTCATAAACATGCATAAACCCTATACTTCATACGTCATGTCATGATTATGAGGGGTGTCTTATGCACACCCCTTCAAGTAAAGTGTTACCGAGATATATTAAAAGCATAAATTAGGATAAATAAGGCACAATGATGTAGAGTAAAAAAATGTATATGATGAATAGACCTGATTTTTTGTTTTACACCATGTGTTAGTTACAAAGTGTCTGTGGTTTGTCCTCCGGCAGACAGCCAACCAACCTCTTTCAAGCTCCCAGTGTGAGTAGATTACATTTTCACAGGCGGTAAATTGAAATTTGGTCTTTTCTTGCCCTCACCATGAGGCTGTGTATTGCTGTCCTCTCCTATCCCGTGTCCAGGTGACATACGGCTGGAGCTAAAGCGGACCGGGTCTTATTAAAAACGACTGGGGACCAGCAGGGGGTGAAAAACAGGCTTAGATAAAGGACAAAAACAAGCAAGCATGCAAAGAGGGGGTGAAGGTCTACAAATGCTCCAAAAACCCAGATAAGAAGTGATTTGTTAATGATTCCATTTTCATGGCATTAAGGTCTATCAGTGGTTTTTGAACGCATCTTTCTGCATTATGTTGCCTGAAAAACGTATTGCTCAGTGGTTGCTTTTCCTAAGCTCAGGAGACTTATATAATCTCTCTTTGTTGTATCAGTAGATGTTTCTCCTAATATTTCTCATGCAGGAGAAATAAAAATAGACACAAATGAGACGGGAGAAGGCTGAAACGATGTTTCTATTGAGCCAGACTTGCGATATGCATCATTAGCAATCAAGAGTAATAATCACACCTTGCTTTCACGTCATTTTGAATGTTTCATGAGGCTAGAGATAAACGTGTGTGCTGTAGGTGCTAAATTATTTCTCACACATCAAAAACCATCTCGGCCACTGCAACTGACCCAGATGGAGGGTTTGGAGGTTTTTAGCCTTAAGGCGGGTGGGGACAGTGAGCTAGATTTAAAAAAAAAAAAGACCGATCTCTCTTTCTCCGTTCACTTTCAATCTCCATCTCTCCCTTTCTGAACAACAGCATGCTAAGATGCAGCTCAGCATGAATCTGGCTCAGAAATCTCTTCACACAGCTGACATTAAAGACAGCTTATGCCCAGCGGCAATACAAGGGACATGGTTCACATCCTCGAGACATCTATAAGAAATGTGCATCTCCATATATCAGTGATGACAGAGCCTGTGAGGAGAGGTGTAGCAGACTCCCATGATACTATACACCACAATCACGTGAAGCTCTCATGAAGACATCACATTTACGGAGACAAAGCCGTGGATCTTCATTAGCGGGAATCACTGAACTGTCAGCAGCTAAATAATAGTCTGAGGACGCCAATGGGTTATTATACAAAGCATTTTAGGGAGCTGAAAGCAGGAGAGATTGTTTTGGGAGAACATGTTGAAGATGTGTTTAGTAATGATGGAACTCAAGAGGCTAATGAATTAAAGGGATACTCCACTTTTTTTGGAAATAGGCTCATTTTACAACTCCCCCAGAGTTAAACAGTTGGGTTTTACCGTTTTCAAACATATTCAGCCGATTTTTTGATATTTAGAAGAATATAAGTAACCCGACCGTTTCTGGTCTCATTGACTTACATGGTAGGAAAAAAATATACTAGGAACTTAATGAGACCAGAAACTGTCTGGTTACTGATATTCTTCTAAATATCAGAAAAGCGTCTGAATGCATTTGAAAACGGTAAAACTCAACTGTTTAACTCTGGGGGAGTGGTAAAATGAGCCTATTTCCAAAAAAAGTGGAGTATCCCTTTAAGTATTCTTGACTTCAGCCCTTTGACTAATGTCAGCCATCCAACCCAAAACATTTCTTATAAATAGTAAAAACAGCCTTTCTGGTTTTTACTTTTGTAACAGTGGAATAGCTATAAATTGTGAATACTACAAATAAACCGTGGTACACATTAGGGCTGTCAAATGATTAATCGCGATTAATCGCATCCAAAATAAAAGTTTGTGTTTACATAATATATGTGTGTGCACTGTGTATGTGCTACAACATTTCTCTCTGAAACGGTAGGAAATTAAATTGAATTGAATGAGGAGAATTTGAACTCTGTTTAAACTGCCCTGTCAATCATCTTGTCAGTGACTGTCAGTTGTCCGTTAAAGACATAATTATGACTTAGCTTGTCCCAAAGCTTGCCTACTCTTCTGCTACACACTCAAATGTATGTGCTTTTTCCTCACAAAAACAATATAGAATTTTAGAGTATAACGATACACGGCAGGTGTGTCCAATCCTCTTTCCAAAGGTCAGATGGGCAAATGCATTGGTTACTTGTGAAGCCCACCAATAACTGAAATGTTTACTACGACCAACAATACAGTATCCTGACAAACTACAGTGATAAAAGAATAAATAAATAAATAAATTCACAGTCAGTGTGAAAGGCCCTTAACTTATTCTTCCTTTGGGCAGTTCTTGGCCAATTCTGCGGTCCAGAGGATGCTCTACAGCGCTGAATGACCTTTCATGATAATTACAGCAACTCCGCCGTCCTCAGGCTCCTCAACCTAAAATATGTATTATGTAACCCAGCGATGGCAAAGGCACACTTTGATTTAAAGCATCAGACATGTCCTCGGACAAGGACAAGCAGTTGGCTGTGAGATTTCTATAAACATGGACAACGTCCAGATCACACACACTGATCAGCTGCCAAATGGCTGTATTGTTGGTCATAGTAAGCTGGTTGTGGTAAACCTGATCACAAACGGGATGAATTGTTAGCATGGCTCAAACAGCCAAAAATGGAGGAAGATGCTCTTTTTAGGTAGAGATTGTGTAGCAATGTAGGAGGCCATGCTAACCAGCCAAAATACAGTCAACATTTGAAGTGGATCAAAAAATATGTCCTAAGACAAGAACGGGTATTGTTCAAAAGTCAAGTATAACTTATATCAACTTTTAACTATATGTTTAGCGTTTAGATGTAGAAGCTGACATCAAATATGTCACAAAAACGGGTGTTGGGACTTCACTTTCACTACATGATGTATCCAAGTAGAATGAGTCAAAATGTCCCCAAATTCAACATGTAGGAACAAAAATGTATTTTGTGTTACAGTTAAGCAATATCCCACAAGCATATTCATATTCATTTGACCAAAAACGCTGATTCATTCAGCACTGTGTTTGCAACTCTTGCAAATGTGATATTCATTTAACAACAGTTAAATAAACAAGTTAATATTATAGAAACAATATTGTCAATATTCACTCTTTTTCACCAACGAAAGTAGTTTCAAACAAAGCCGCAACAGAAGAGTTGCACTGAGAAACACAGTGGTGTTTTGTTCCTGAATGAATCAGCGTTTTTGGTCAAATCAATCATTCAATTGCTTCAAGGGATCATGAACTGGCTTTTTAAATTTTTTTTTATATTGTGTCTGAGGTTTTTACATTAAAAACATCAAAATGAATAAGTAATAGGCTATTTTCTACCCTAGTTTTGAGCCTTGCTCAATAACGCTTGATTTTTATGGGCGTCTCGCATTGAAGACTTGGAAGTAAACGCCCACTGCTGTGAGTGGATAACAGTTTTGCATATTATAATGAGTTTTAACTCACTGGCTTAAGCCCCGAATACAAATTTTCAGTTCTGAAACTTATTCTTATAATATGATGACCTCTTAGATGTCAAAAGGTCAAGGAAAATTTGATTTCTCAGATCATCACCCCTTTAATTCCTGAACAAATCGGAATGAATGAATGACAGGCCTAAACCAGTCAAGGCACCTGCACAAAAACACACAAAGAAAACATTTGTCTAATTATCGTAATCGACCAAATCTTAGAAAACATCCAGATGCTAATTTTTCTTAATATCGCACACCCCAGCGACCGGGCCTCTAACTTAACCAATGGTGAGAGTTTGGGGCGGGACTTACGATATTGAAACTTGAAACAACAACTTGAAAGATCTCTGAATCAACAAAGCTACATAATTGTTTGTTCCCATCTACCGAGGCACACAGCAGTTATAGACTAAAAATACATGGCGCAGCTGGCGGGGAAGTCTCGGCGAGTCCCTATAATGAGCTCTGTCACATCAGCATGGCACAACAGCGCCTGTGGTTGTCTCATGTCACTTTCCATTCGCCACAGCAGCCACTGAGAGCTTCAGTGAACCACCAGAAAGTAAGGACAGCTCCGCCATCTCTCGCCTATTCTGGGTTCACTGATTCCTCGGCCTGCCTCGAGGCCTGAAAGCCTTACTGAGCTGAAGGTGAAACAGAACAGTATTTATTAAGCTTCGGTGGATGCCCAGACATCTACCTAGAGCGTAAAAGACTGCGGAATAATCGATGTAATCGTATCAAGCTGTGCGAATCATTCTTCTCATCATTTCTAATGGTTGTCTGCATCAATCTTCACTTATATAACGCTTATGCAAGCAGTGCTTACAATACTAGAGCCAGTGTTGTGTTTGGATGCTACAGCCAGCAACAGGGCTCTTTTTATTTGATCATTATTTTATGGACTTTGCCTTTAAAAGGATAGTCCACTCAAAAACAAAAATGTCAAAAGATGTCCTCCTTTACTAACACTCCTGTAGCTCCAAGCCTGCGTGTACTTTGTATTGTGGAACATAAGAAAACTGAGAACCAAACAACATTGGAGCCCATTGATTTCTGTTGAATGGGCAAAAAATATATATATTTTCTCGGTTCCAGAGAAAATATAAAAGCACATGAAAAACATGGAATAAAGGCTAAATAAAATAATGTGGACGTGTGCTCATACTGTAAGTATTCATCCGTTGAAGTGTCAGAAAGAGCCATTGGTAACACTTTACAGTAAAGTTTCATTTGTTAACATTAGTCAATGACATGAACTAACAATGAGCCAGTATTTATAAATCTTTTTTAATGTTAGTTAAAGCTACACTGTGTAACTCTTTTAGTTTATTCTTAGCTAAAAACACTTCGTTCTCTCAAAAATACATGTGCTCATTAATGTATAGTTACTTCGTTCAAGTAATAAAGTATTCTCGTGAGTGTATAATATGCCATTGAAAATACATACGGGTAAGGGGTTCTAATGTCGGTCGCCATGTTGCCCCTCCATCTTGAAAGTACATTAGCCAAAGAGGGACATACCCGTTAATTCAAGCTTCGCATTTCGCGTTTACGTTTCAGTTAACACTCACGGACGAGGTCAAACTGGAAGCCATGTTAATCTTGGACTACATTGGCCACCGTAGGAGTTAAAACGAAATTGGAATTGAGAGGAACAGAAACTAATATTCACTGGATGCATTAATCTAGGATGCAGAAATCTAGGATGCATTAAACATTCGCCACATATTCTCCAATCTAAATGCCAGAGAACACGTCCAACGTATTACATAAGAGACAATTAACTACCAGCCGCGTCCCTGAAGGAGTACCAGTGAGTTAAGAAACAAAGCGGTTCGATTTTCAACTCATCTCTTGGCATTTCATTCTTCCCTAATCTAGGAGTCATTTTCTCATCTTTTAAAAGCAGTCGGTGCTGACCTTGGTTTAGAATACATACAAGAGAAGCGGACTGTCTATGGGCTGTTATTAAACCACCGCTGGTTAAGATCAAAATTATCAGTGACATTAAAGAATGAAAGAAACTCAGAGCCTATTAAAAGGGCAGCACAAGCATTTAGTGCAGGTGATAAGTGCTATCTATAACTGAGACTTTCTGATTAAAACAATCTATGAGCGCAGGTGGCTTTATTGGCTTTATCCCGGTCTCCTCTTTATCAGCTGGTGTGTGGTGGGAGTTCTGGCGCAATATGGCCGCCATCGCATCATCCAGGTGGATGCTGCACATTCGTGGTTGAGGAGATTCCCCCTTTTATGTAAAGCGATTTGAGTACCCAGAAAAGCGCTATATAAATGTAACAAATTATTATTGGTCCTAAACGGAGTTCTTTTTCACTGCTTATTGTCAAATACACACAAAATACCGTCAAAATGCTGGTCGTGGAGAGAATTCACAAACACAGTGAGTTGTGTTTTAAGTGAACGTAAACAGTTGAGAAAGAAAACACAGTGTAACAGCCAGGCTTAAAGTGACAGCAGCCTAAAATACCATTCCCTGGTGACAAATTATCAGATAACATAAAAAATATCTATATGGCAGTTTTTCCCCATGGTCTATGTCAAAATTGTGGGCAGTGAAAATAATAACTTTGGGAAACCATGCAAAAGCCATAGAGGCTGGTGAGCGAAAAAGTTAAAAGTCAAGCCCTGTCCCTTACACAGTCACATTAAGGGAATATTCTGAATTGAGTTGTGATTGGTCGATCACTTTGAGCGTGTTTTGGAAATTTTAGGCCCTTTACTATACCGCAAGTTAACACACTACTTACACAACTCAACAAGTCTTGTCCTTTTTTTTTGCATATGTATTCCATGGGTGGAAATTATTTAGATGAGAAATAATTTGATGTTTTTGTTCCCGAAAGGTAAAAAAAAAAAAAAAAAAAAAAAGGCATTTCATGGAGTTCAGAAACAGTGCTTGCCGATATAAATAACTCCCTTTGATGTAACTACATTTTACATGCTCAAAAAGCAAAATTACACACCAAAGAAAGTTGAAAATGTAAGAAAAAAAAAAAAAAACATAATAGGACCCCTTTAATTCAGCCACTGTATTCTTCAAACAAGCTCAATGAGGTTGATTTACCTGCAGCTGTGTTGTACCAGACAGAAAATAACAAATATAAATGTTTTATAGTCATAGCAGTGGGCATCTCTGTCAGGAATCATTGAGAGCTGCTTCAGTGCAGAAGGAGGACATCGCAGGGTTTCATGAGGACAAATCGTTCCTGACATGTGCCATGGACACGAGGACATTTCGAGTGTATAAAAATGTACAATATGTGACATGATCACGATCTGACTTATTAAAGAGGTCATATCATGAGGATCACATTTTCACATGTTTAATATCATGAAATCAAAATAGAAAATTCTTGTTTTTTTATGGAATATTGGAGTATTTATTAGAAATTATTTATCTGCATCTTTTTTTTTAATTCATGTGCCTCGTAATCTAGTTAGCCACTTTCAGTGGTATATCTTCTCTTCTCTGATGATGTGTTTAATGCCGTGAGGGCAGGACAACATTTCACGAATAGCAAACCACAACCATTCAATCAATTCCCAATGGACAAAATCAAGTCCTACATTACATTTTTTCTTGTTCGAGAAGCAGCTTCACTCGGATATGCGTCACAAATTAGGGGTGGTGATGGTGCAGTGGATAAGACACATGCCTTTGGTGTGAGAGACCCGGGTTCAAAACCACTGCGAGACACCAATGTGTCCCTGAGCAAGACACTTAACCCCTAGTTGCGACCTCTGACATATATAGCAATTGTAAGTCACTTTGGATAAAAGCGTCAGCAAAATGAATAAATGTAAATGTACAATAGGGATCACAGGACTATCGCAACTTTAAATATAAACTATGGCTGTGCAAAAATTAATCGCGATTAATCGCATCCAAAATAAAAGTCTGTGTTTACATAATACATTTGTGTGTGCTGTATATAATTATTTTGTATATATATATAAATACACACACATGCATGTATATATTTAAGAAAATGTGTTATTCATATATAAAATATTTATATAATATAGATTATATATATATATATATATACAGAATTTAAGCGTAAATAATTCTTAAATATATACATGCATGCATAGGTATTTTTATTTACAAAATAATTCTATACAGCACACACAAATATATTATGTAAACAGACTTTTATTTTGGATGCGATTAATTGCAATTAATTTTTGCACAGCCCTAATATAAACATGCCAACTAAAAATAAAAAAAGGTAATTGTACTAAAAACATTAACTTTCAGAACTGAAAACTCCAAAAACAGATTCCACAACGGTATTTCCACAACTTTCTTTTTTTGTGAATCTGTCAGAATTTAAAGCTGCAGTCCGTAACTTTTTTTGGAATAAAAATTATCCAAAATAAATTTAAGCAAGTACATAACCACCCAGTGTTCAAAACTCTCTGCTTGCCTTAACTCGATTCAAAACAGTAAGCTTGTAATAATGTTTTTAATTCCAGTGGTACTGGTGGATTTCCGCAGGAGATTCGAGCATGTCTTTGCGTCATTACGTCACATGAAGTCTCGGCTTGTAGCTATATTGTGTGAGAGGATGTTGGAGGTGGAGATTTATAGCCTTTTCTCACAGAACTTGATAGAATTAAACTTATTAATTTGATAGCAGGTCCAGAAAGGTTCAAACGACAATCACCAGATTCACCCGTTGTAAAATGCAAGACTTCAGACTTCGGAGTGGCTACAGAAAAAAAAAAAGAGACCACTGGGCCCATGCGTAGACAAGGATAAATATTGCATTAAATGTAGTCATGCAATGCTGATGTTGTTAACATTAACAATTTGAGAACAAAGTATAATTTGCACGGTTTGACATGATATAAGGTATCGTTAGATTTTTATCAGCACGATGTTTTTTTCCCCTTAGTTGGTCATAAAAAAGTGGATGTTACTTGTTCAGATTACATTTTCCAGTGAAAATTCATTTGTTCATACTTCCAAAAAGTCGAATCTGTGATTGCTAATGACAGCATCAACACCGACGCTGTGACATTCGTCTCAAAACATTGGATCAATCCGCGCAGTGAAGTGCCGTGCCGTGGCACAACCCACGTAAAGTTGATGATTCCCCGAATAAATGCAATTACAGATTTCGAACAGAGATACAGAAAAACTGTGGAAAAATCTGTAATAAAGCTTGCAAAGAAGCTGGTTAAAATGGATAGGGCAATTATACTGAACTTGATATTAAACCTGCAGCCTGTGTGTGAGTGCAGAAAAAGAACAGGCTCAGCCTGTTGAAATGCACAGCAGCAAAAAAACTCATCCTATTTAATTTTAAGGGTGAGAAAGAGGCTGAAAAAAATTATGACTCAATAATGAGAAAAAAACTTTATAAGTGGACCCTTGGGTGGCAGGGTATGACCCATTTAACTCCAAATACAGCACTTTTTTAAGATACAATTACTTGTGGGCTTTTTAGCTTATAGTTGTAAATCATGCTTCCTAATCCATATGCAAGTGAAAGGCTGTGCATTTCCCAAGGCTT
Organism: Pimephales promelas; assembly: GCF_988280905.1. Classification (NCBI taxonomy): domain Eukaryota; kingdom Metazoa; phylum Chordata; class Actinopteri; order Cypriniformes; family Leuciscidae; genus Pimephales; species Pimephales promelas. Next base: position 30,600,337 of record NC_142780.1, read on the forward strand.
ATTAGAAGTGTTGTGAAAACAGTGTGTTTGTTCACAGGATCTGAGGTATGGGTTCAGACACAGAAAAACGAAGCAGGCGCTCTGGTCTCATGCAGAGGCTCCTGGGGTAACAGGAACCGACCTGCCGTCTCTGCTGCTCACACACACACCTGACAGATACTCCTCATCCTCTATCTACAGCTGGAGGGATGCTCAGAGAAACATGTCGCTTTCTATTCAAAGGATCCTGATAAAATTATGTTTCAAGGTTTCCACAAAAATATGAAGCAGCACAACTGTTTTCAACATTGATAACAATAAGAAATGTTTCTTGAGCGACAAATCAGCATATTAAAATGCAACGGCTGTAAAATAAGTAAGTAATGATGCTGAAAGTTCAGCTTTGCGGCACAGGAATAAATAACTTTTTAAAATACATTTCTAAGCATAAGAGACTAATTTTAAAAACTGTTACGACCCCAAACTTTTAATTGGTTGATTATAAATGATCTAAATCAACCAATTACATGGCAGTTGCTTCAATGCAAGGAATTTGTGAAGCCACAACACGCACAACCTTGAGGCGGATGGGCTACAACAGCAGAAGACCTCACCAGTTACCACTCATCTCCACTACAAAAAGTAAGAGGCTACAATTTGCAAGAGCTCGCCAAAATTGGACAGTTGAAGACTGGAAAAATGTTGCCTGGTCTGATGTGTTTCGATTTCTGTTGAGACATTCAGATGGTAGAGGCGTAAACAGAATGAGAACATGGATCCATCATGCCTTGTTACCACTGTGCAGGCTGGTGGTGGTGGTGTAATGGTGTGGGGGATGTTTTCTTGGCACACTTTAGGCCCCTTAGTGACAATTGGGCATTATTTAAATGCCACGGCCTACCTGAGCATTGTTTCTGACCATGTCCATCCCTTTATGGCCACCATGTACCCATCCTCTGATGGCTACTTCCAGCAGGATAATGCACCACGTCACAAAGCTTGAATCATTTCAAATTGGTTTCTTGAACATGACAATGAGTTCACTGTACTAAAATGGCCCCCACAGTCACCAGATCTCAACCCAATAGAGCATCTTTGGGATGTGGTAGAACTCCAAGATGATATCCTATCAATATGGGCCAACATTTCTAAAGAATGCTTTCAGCACCTTGTTGAATCAATGCCACGTAGAATTAAGGCAGTTCTGGTGAAAGGGGGTCAAACACCGTATTAGTATGGTGTTCCTAATAATCCTTTAGATACAGACTGCTACACACACAAACGTTTTTTTTTGTTTTTTTTTAATTTATATATATTTTTTTCACTTTATTTCAAGGTATACAGTATAATAATAGGTTCTGATCTAATTTCCTTTTTGTCTGTCCTAAAACGGCTGCGTCAGAGAGCCCAGCAAAACACAAATGACGTCACTTATTCAAATAAATGCGCAGTGGAGGATCACTGCCTTGCTCCGATGTGAAGTGGCAGCGGCAGAACATTTCATCTTCACATTCTTTCATCGTCAGCAAATGTTTGTGTGTGAGAGAAATGCAGTGGGAGTTCAATTCTGTGGCAGGGTTAGGTCATTTAAAGACTTGTAATCAAAGGTCTAGTGTAAAATCTGACATGATTTGATAATAAAAGTATAAAGGGGGAGAAAAACTGCTGACGCAAGCTCTGAACAGACACATTTCATGTCTGACGAAAATATATAGGCCTCTATATACAAAATAATAATACGACTCACATGACCGATGTATTCTGCTGAAACTGTGGCTGAAAACACATTTACACAGACGCACACAGAAAAAAAAACCTTGCACAATTCTACAACTCTCTTATTATAGGAATAGTTTACTCAGAAATAAATGTTTTGTCATTATTTAGTCACTCTTGGAATATAGAGTTTCCACAGGGGGAAAAAAAACACAGCGAAGGAACAACATGAGGGTAAGTAAATAAAGACAGAATAAACGACCTGCTGGTTCGAGTTGGAAATTAAATTAGACAATAAATCGGCTCATATGAAGTGTTAATGTGAGGACGCAGGGCTTCTTGGCAAACCTATTTCAATACTCAGTGCATGATCATGGCAGCTTACTATCACCGCCTGCCACAACACCCGCTGCCATACTGTCCAATCAGCAGCCAGAATTCAAAAACAACATTCTGTTCTTGCAAAACATCAATAAAAAGCTGACGCTGGTGGACGATGACACAATTTTTTCTAGACACAAACTTAGTTGTATTATTTTCACTGTGAAGCTGCTTTGATACAATCTGTATTGTAAAAAGTGCTATAAAAATAAAGGTGACTTGAAGGATGAGAATTGTGTTAAATCCTGCCAGAGAAAACAAAAGGATCGTATTTGATAAAATCTAAAAGATAAGTCAAGTCACCTTTATTTATAAGTCAAGGCACCTTTATTTATTGTGGTATTCTTTAAAGTAAGTTCTCAGATTTGACACATGAGGTCAATCTGAAACACAAGCTGCACACACACACAATCAAGACTTAGTGATTTAAACTGTGAATTAAAAACACTTAAATATGCAAATATTGCAATAAAATACCCAAACACATCACAGAGATATGGAATAGCGATAAATTACAATCAGAAATGGAAAATAGTGTTTTGGAATAACCTCCGGCAGTGATCAGAGTATCTTTGAAGTTAAAGTCGCAGACTAAAAAAATAATCCCATAAAAATTGAGCTTCATATAATGGGGTATAAAAATCGCTTCAGTTTTTGGCTGTGAAAAAAAAAAAAAACCAACAACCGTATCGTAGCACTGAAACAGAGATGGAGGGAAGCTGGAGTCCTTAATAGACTGTGAACAGCATCTTGGAAAATGGAGATGGTATAACGCAAATGGCCACATAAAACGGTCCTCCTAAATGAATTCAACTCACCATATAAAGAGTTTGAGTCAACAGCTCTGGTACAAAACCTAGTGGGCTTTCTTGCTGCCTACAAAGGCATCTTAACTGAAGTCACAACAAACAGCACTGCTCATGACTCAATTCATTTCAATAGAGTTGAACAAAATAACTCTTCTTCATCTTTCAGACTTAAATATCCATAATGTGCTGATATCATAGCGTATTATAGCGTATCATTCCTGCAGGTCACACAGAGTATAATTTACATATAACCAATATGATTTTTTTTAATTCAAATTTGGTTTGTCCCTGAGCTTATTTTTAGGGGAATTTATTCAACGGCTCTTGTATAGCCATATTGTATGGAAGCATATTTTTTTTACTTTTTTCCCCTCACAATTGCGAGTTTCTCACAATTTAGACTTTTTTTTTCCAGAATTGCTAGTTCATATATCACAATTCTGAGTTTACATCTTGCAATTCTTTATACCTGCCCTACACTGTAAAAAAAAAATATTTTCATGACTTGTAATCACAACATTTTTTCTTTTGTCAAATTAACTTAAATAATTTATGTAGTTCAGATAACATAATATTTTGTGTTTCAGATGATTAAATTAATCTTCATTGTATTAACTCAATTTTTCCATTTCAATGAACTTAAAATTAAGGCAACCAGGTTACTTAATTTTTCAAGTTGAACCAACAATATTTTTTTACAGTGTTGACACCATAGCATAAAAACACAGTACTTACAAAATTGTTTTAAAACAATATTTTTCAATATTGTATTGATAATATTATTTCATTCATGCACTCTAAATAATGCTGGGTTGTTTCAACCCAAGTTTGGGTCAAATATGGACAAACCCAGCCATTGGGTCACATTTTTTTAATTACATTTTTAACCAAACGTTTGGGTTTGTCCATATTTGACCCACAGTTGGGTTAAAACAACCCAGCATTTCTAGAGTGTACATAAATTAATTACAGCTGTAATTACATGCAGGTATTTTTAAAATATAAGTACAATGTAAAAACATGCATGTACACAATAAGTCCATTGTATCAAATTATTAATTTAAATGCAAGTACATAGTAGTTAAAGCCACTTAAAATAAAGTGTATTTCTCAATTCAGGATTTATGTTGAATTGCATATCAATTTCCAATCCATTTTGATTACGCTGTTTTAGCCATGGTTTTAACATAAACTAATAAACTTGATGAACAAAGTTAATTATTAACTATTTGCACATATGTTTTTTTAAATTTGAATATTTTCAAAATGCATGCACTAAAATTTTAAATTACATTTTAAAACCCAACATTTGGGTTTGTCCATATTTCACCCAAATTTGGGTTGAAACAACCCAGCATTTTTTAGAGTGTATATTCACAGAATTTGTTGCAAACCATGCAAGAATACAGATGCTATCCCGCCTTGAAAGTTGGAGAAAAGAATGTATCTGAGGAGGCGGCGTAATGAAGTCTAACTTTTGGGACAGTGTTTGTGCCACGGGTGGCAATGAGTCACTCATGAAAATGCATTTTTATTTAAATTTTTCAAAGTAGCCACTTTACTAAATAAATCAGCCAATCAGAATTTCCCTATTTCTGCTCAACCCATGATGACTTTGAAATTATAGCAGCCCTCCCTCCTCTAATATCTCCAGAGCTTTAAATAAATGTACTGTGGTCTAAGAGATTTTAATATAGGTCAGGGAATTGCAGGGGGAGCTGCGTTCATTCTACAGTGTTTAAAAATCCACCGCTCTGCCCTAAAGATGTAAATGCTCTTGTGTTTGCCAGTTAACTGTTTCATGTAAAAAGCACTTCTGCTACTACTGATAAAAACTATTATATAACTAACACAAATAAAAAGTTTGAAATCATAAACGATTTATTGGATGGAAACGGTGGTATTTTATTTTATTTTTTTACACAAATGCAGACTGTCTGATTCTTATTTTCAGTTCAGGCTTCTTTTCCATCACAAACAACGGTTTTATTAAAAGTTGGTGTACGAAAGGTAATGCAAAAAGAACTCAAGTGTGTCAGTGAAGAGCATGCTTGATTTGATATACATGATTTGTAAAGATGAAACAAAAATCAAGGTAAATCAGTTGTGCACTGAATATTTTTAATGTATGGGCGTCATTTGCAATCAAGCTAAAATCGTTAAATTAGGCAAAAAGTGTGCCAGAGGTATGGAAATACGCAGGTAGGACATCCTATCGTTGCATTTGGACCGAGTGTAATGATTGGCCGAACATTTTTTGGTCCTAAAACTTCCACAGAAGATTTACATGTTTTTATATTCTATTATTGATTGCTATTATAAGGATGTGAAGATAGTTTCAACCAGTATAACAGAAAGCATTTATTCTTTAAAAAAAATTGCTTACACTACCTTTAATGAAAATATTAAATTAAATGTATTTATTTAGCATATACTATAACATGCTGGCTGAAATTTCAAGACAGAAGAGTCTGCCATATTATTAAAAAAATTAATTCCATAACTGTTACTGCCAAGTAAAGAATGCTTTTAAAGCAAACACATAATTTGAGATGTGGTAGAATACAAATTGTTGTGAAAATGTTCATTTTCAAAACAATTTAAATAAACTAGCAAGAGTATCCACAAGTTTCCGAGGGGCGCTCCTGTAAAAAATAAAGTGGGTGAAACTTCCGGTGACGCGGCGGAAGTAGCATTCCAATGGTATTTTGTGTGTTAGTTAGCGAAGAGGCTAGCTGTTTTTCGGAGAATTATTTTACTATTTAAAGACGCAAATCTTTATGAGAGATGTCGTTACGGAGCTCAGGGACAACATGTGCTGCTCGCGGTTGTATGTATAACCGGACTAAACTAATTTAGTGGCTTAAACGGGATTGTTTTGAACATAAGCTGAAAACGAAATCAGAGTGATTCTGCCAGAGCCCGTCTCTGATCCTGCCAACGACTGTAGTTTCCATCACCTCCCAAAAGACGACGAATCTTCCTGTGTACATTTGTTTAAATTCTTAATGTTCTATAAACTATCAGCATGTGTTTGGCTGTTTTCTACACCTAAACTCAGGATCAAAGCCTGTGTTGACAGAATACCAAATGTGCCAGTTAATGTATTCAAGTAGCACATTCATTTATAATTTTGAATAAACTCCAAAGCACAATGACTAAGTGTGTATTTTTTATTTTAATTGTTTGTCAGCTTACACAACTGTCTGTCACCATGCCTTGATGAGTATTGATTATTAATAATGTTATTATAATACTCCCAATCAACTACTGCGGAGGGTAAAGGTACTGTTATTTCACCCTTTTTAATTTCGTTGAGGTTGTGTTCCCACATCGTTAGCTAGTTTGGATCGCTATAACTTGAATGACTGTCAACTGTTGAATGAACGAGTGTCAAGCATGTCAAATCGCGCTTTGTTTACTTCCAACCGGAAGTCGCGCCCACTTTTGACGCAAGGCCTCATGGGGCGTAGGAAACTTGTGGATAAAAGTGTGTTTTAAGAGTTTTTTTTTAATCATTAGTGCATACATCTATCGCCACAGCAACTAGAAACAGCCGATGACTCAACGTGCGTCAGCAAGGACCCTATGTTGAGAAGACACACTGCACACACACGACACGACAGAAGTAAACATCTTAAACAAACAGTTCAGACAAACACTTTCAGCTGCCAGTGGTGTCGTCAGTCAATAAAATCAAGAGCTGAAGGATGAACGTTCAAGTTAGGCTGCTTAGATAAGACAAGACAAAAACATCCATCGTTGGACATCATGTCTGATGCGTCATCTCTGAGCTGTCTGATTCTGTGCATATTATTCATTGTGGGGAATGTGCATGCAGCCATCAGTCAAATCAAATAAAAACAGAATTTGACTCCTTTTTTTCATTCATGCGTATAATGTATGCATGTTCTATGATACTAATTTAAATAGACTACAACCTGACAATCGTTATTATTTTGGATTTGATCCAACTGCAAATCACCCGACTACTTATCGGCCATGAAAGTGTATAATTATTTTTTGGTTTCTATGAAAAAATTCTGAATTTTGAATTCCCTTTTTACATGAGAGAGCAAAGATCACTCTCTGAGTTACGGTGCAATGCACAAGAACCTACATGCGTCACAAAAATGTGAAGAGACATTGTGATTTTCTTTTCGTATTTTTATTTTGGTGGCTTTATGTAAACAATCTGTGCCACAGCTACAGGAAAGAAAAAAAAAACGAAAGAAAGACACGTCTCTCACAATTCAACTTAAAATAATCTAATGTGGCTATTCCCAATAATAAGGCTTTATTGTATTTACTTGTCAAAGTCAATTTTTACTTGCATGCGTCTCTTGCAGAGTATGAATTGTGAACCATGAAGTCCAAAATCAGCTCCCGATGATTGCACGTCCCTCCTGTAATCCGAAAAAACGGCCTACTCAGAATAACTCAGACCCCTCCCCTTTATGCTAATGAACCTTCCCTCGCTGAATCAAAACACCCTCAGGAAAGGGGATCAAACAGTAATCGGTTGAGCTCTCCACACATCTCTGCGATTTCATCTCAGAACTCCAAAGCATTCCCAATGTCAGTCAGCATCTCTGTAGGTCATTCTGACTTGATTAGATCATTGTGCCTTTGATGAGGACTGAATATCACTTTATGATATTTCTTGATTATTTGCATATGCGGAAGACGGTTATCTCTTGAAGTCAGCGCCCTCTTTGGCAAGGTTAGGGAGTTTGTGTCACGAGAGGGTGACACTACTACCTTATGATGTCATTCAGCCTGACAATACGACATCCTCCTGTTTAAGACAGCATCACACCGTTCGCTGTAGCTCGAGTCCAACTCATTGATTCTTCTTTAATATCGAGAGAGTTCTCACTGACAGCAATTACAACCTTGTATGTGACAGCTCAGTCTCTGCATCCTAAGGAGACTCATCGGAGCCTATCTCTTTCCGTGCGCAGGAATCACACATAAATGCAAAACTAAATTAAGTTATAATGTGATTTGTCTCAAAACAGACCTGAAGAGTGAACCTTCTTTCCATTACACAAAGTCAGATGCTGGATTTTAAGTGACACCGTAGCTATAGGGAGGTCAAGATAATTGCAGCGACTGCAATGTGACGAATGCCCGGGGCATAGGCGGAAGGGTTTAGCTCTTACTGCCCGAGCCAATTTTGAAACGCAAACATTGGTAAGTCTAATTAGAGGAAGCCTTATCTGCCGCCCAGAGCGCATACGCATTACTGCAACATCAAAGAAAGCTACAGCTCGTTTTTCACGAGAAGACTGATGGCAGGGCAACATTTAATGAGCTGCTCCGACTGTAATGCATTTAATAAACAATCCCAGCGATGAAGGATTCAATTTAGCCGCGTTCCCGTTACAGTTTAACAAGCGCATGTAAACATGAGCCATTACATTTCTGATGAGAACCCAAACCCAAACAATAAAAGAGCTCCATACTGGATGTAGATTGGTTCAAAACAATATGCTCATGCGCTGTACCCTTAATAGCGTCGGGTTGTCATTTAAATATTAGGGTCATTAGCCAGGTTTCAACATATTCTTTTAATGAAAATCATGGGATGCATACTGCATAAAAAGTGAGAACAAGGAATGTGATGGAAAATAATTTATGCAACTTTGCCCCGTCGAAGGAGGCGGAAAGAAACACGCGCCATTTAGTTGTTAGAGCTGTTAAAAATGGAAATTTTCTCTTATTTGAAGTTGGCATGAAATGAAAACTCCCCCTATCTATTTTCTAATTGCATGTTGTTGGTCTTGCAAACAATTCAACCATGCATGTTTCATGCTTCAACAGTCACTTTTTATGGAAATTACATTTATGCAAATTTCAACAAAAACAACAAACCTACTATTGGATATTGGAATATAAAGCAATGGGAATGTGAAAACATTCGGACCAGAAAATGGCAACAGGCTTCCACCATGTATCGAAGGAAATAAGTAAATAGGTAAAAGATGGAATTATGCACAATATGCACCAAAAATAAGGTCAGAATTATTTGCCTTGGTAAATATATGATCAATATATGATCTAAGATGTCCAGGACCTCTGGCAGAAAATTAGGCCCACCGTATTAAAGATGGAGATGGTCAGATGAAACAAAAACAAAAAAAGCAAACACTGGGGCACACAGGGATGAAAATGTGGAAAATGAAATACTCTGCTGTATCTTTAATGCTGTGGGCCTAATTTTCAGCCAGAGGTCCTGGACATCTTGTTCAGATACATGGCATCATGGATTCGATCAAATAGATAAAACAGATCTAAACTCTAAACCTGACAACCTCTGCTAGAAACCTTATAATGGGCCATGTTTGGATCATCTAAGAGGACAGTGATCATCAAAATCAACACTGAGCACAAAACCAAGCATCTGCAATGGCCGTCCCAGTCCCTGACCTGAACCCTATAGAAAATGAGTGTTGAAGAGGAGAACAACATGGATCTGTGAATCTGAAAGATCTGGAGAGATTCGGTATGGAGGAATGGTCACTGATCTCTTGTCAGGTGTTCTCCGAAATCATCAGGCATTATAGGAGAAAACTCAGAACTGTTATCTTGGAACAATGAGGTTGCAAAAAAGTATTTAATAAAAGGGGGCAAATAATTGTTCCCAACATGTTTGGGAGAAAACATGCAGAAAAACAAAGAAATTGTGACAAATGTATGGGTAAACCTTACAATCCTTCATTCAGAAAGTGGCAGCAAAAATGTAACAATCTCAAGTAAGTGCATTTTCATTAACCTATGAGTGATTTATAATGTCCCTAAGAGGTCATGATTAAATGAAGCGAATAAATCTAGCCCTCAAATTCATTGTCAAATGATCACAAAAACAAACAACAAACCACTGTGTCCACAACAACCACTCTGACCTTTTGGTGCTGAACATGTTGGCAGACGATGTCTCTGACTCAGAGGTTTCCTTCTGGGACAAACCTGAGAAAGCAACCAGAGACAGAAAGTATATTAAGAGCAGAAATGTGAATGTGACCTGAGCCCAAAACATTCTAAAACACGGATTATATCCCCAAAAACCGCATTCAAGCTTTACATCTGCTAAAATAGAAAAATGCTTAATTCCCACAATTGTTTCACCTTTCAACAGATAAGGATAAAGAACAAACTGGTTGATTAATGTCTGACTGAAGCAAGCAAGCAATAAGGTACGTGAGGCTGTGCTGTATCGTGAATAAGTAACGGCTGAAGGGCGTTATTAGGCACAAAGCGAAGTGTTACTCAGCCGTTACTTATTCACAATACAGCACTTGCCTCGAGTACTTTATTGCTTTTATAAAACGGTTTACACATAATAAAAATATGTATTAGTGCAACTTTTATGAAGTAAAATCACTAAAAGACTTCCTTCTGCTAGAAAAAAATAGTCCCTGACCATGAACAGCAACAACGTTCCACTTCCAAGTTCCAATGAGTAATATGCATGAAAGCTCAAATAAAAAGTGCATAGGAACTGCAGTGTTGCACTCTAAAAAATGAAATGTTGGGTTGTTTCAACCCAAATTTGGGTCAAATATGGACAAACCCAAATGTTGGTTTAAAAATGTAATAAAAAAAAGTTGAAGTTGGGATAAAATTTTCAATTAAAATTTTAACCCAACATTTGGGTTTGTCCATATTTGACCCAAATTTGGGTTAAAACAACCCAGAATTGTTTAGAGTGTGCACAATGATAAATAGAACCGTTGGATGAAGCGGTCATAGCCGTGTTTTATCGTGAATAAATCACAGCTATTGACCAATCAGAATCAAGGATTGGAACTATCCGTTTTATAAGTTGAGTTCAATGATGTACTCGATCTAAAGACTAAAAGTTTGCAGTCATCTTTATCTGTTAATTGGGGTAAATTGAGTGTTTTGTCAACACTGAAAGCTGTTACAGATGTAATCCTACGAATACTGTTCAGTATACTGCCTCATTTTTTTTTAAACAGTGTATGCAGTATTTAAATATAAATATTAGAAAAAATAGCATGCTACATTGTCACAAAATGGTATAGGACATTTAATTCTACAAGTGATGCTGGCTGAATTAGTTTTGATTAGTTTTTATACTTCTGCCATATATTTATATGACAAGCATATAGTTTGCTAGTACACTATTCTGAATATAACACTTGTTCTTCGGTACACTGGAAATGAAAGGTCAATTTGAGAGCGGTGCATTGTGGGACACACATTATTTACAACAGAATCAGTTTGAGTAGTATGCTATGCTATTGTAAATATTGCCCGAAACCACCTTTTTATCTCTGACAAATGACAGACCAGAAGTCATTCATTTTCAACGGAGAGTAGTATGGGAGCTGGATAGATTTCAGATAGTATGCAGATTTATATATTTGAATTTCATATATAAAGGAAGCTAAAGTCTATTACTCTGTAAAAATGCAAACAAAAAGATGTGCTTCCTCCATGTTTCCCATTATCTCTAGACTTTATAATAATAATAAAAAAAGTTCCAAAATGTCATTTTAAAAGGTTTTCATATGGATTTCTGTGGATAAAAGTGGCTTGCACATCTACAGAGCAGGAAAAGCATCATCTTTTAAACTATACACCTGAAAAGATGCTACACAGGAGTACATGCATAAGTGATGTCTCCTGCAGGCTATGGGTACTCTTTAACACAAAGGTTACGGCTCTGACGGTAAAGGTCATCAAATATGCCCAAGACCTTAAACTCGGAAATGTGTCATATTGAGGGGGAGTGACTGCTCTGCTTCAGCGTGATAAAAACAGCTTTTAAAAAAACACATTTGTGGCTGTGACAGAGAAAGAAAGAAAGAGAATATGAGGAAGACATTAAAAAAAAAAACTAAATCAAGGTATACATGAAGTCAAACCCTTCAAAGATCTTTCTGGCCAATGGTGGAAAAGTTCAGTTCAACTTTTTTTGTAGCTAAGATTTCAAGATATACGTGTCTTTACAAAAATAAACCTACCATAAGAAATACACTTGGAAGAGTTGATAAGTGCAGAAGTTAATGTTCTGGGAGCAGACAGAGAAAAAGTACATGAATTTGCTCTTTGGCTTCCGGGCACCTGCTCATCTCCGACTCCTCGACTAGAAGCGAGTTTTCATGAGTTCTCCTTCATTACAAGTACAGTCCTCAAGGTCATGTGTCATGACATTTCATACCAGTATATTTCTAAATATGACCTGAAAACCATCTCAGAGGGTTCAGGAAGTCAGACAAACAGAGACCAATTCAGCAATGGTAAAACGCAAAAATGAAAAAAAATTGTAAACGGTTCATAAATTCATTAGTATGTGAGCCTTGCCATTTTATGACGCTTTTCCATTACCGACTCGACTCGCTTTTCGCCTCGTTTTCCATTGCAGACAGTACCGCCACAAATAGCACCCGGTCGTTCAGGTGTGCTAATATACATTTCAGGTGCTAATATGTACATTTCAGGTGCTAATATGTACATTTTAGGTGCTAATATATACATTTCAGGTGTTCATATGTACATTTTAGGTGCTAATATGTACATTTCAGGTATTAATATGTACATTTTGGGTGCTAATATGTACATTTCAGGTGTTAATATGTACATTTTGGGTGCTAATATGTACATTTCAGGTGTTCATATGTACATTTTGGGTAGTAATATGTACATTTCAGGTGTTCATATGTACATTTTGGGTAGTAATATGTACATTTCAGGTGTTCATATGTACATTTTATGTGCTAAGATGTACATTTCAGGTGCTAATATATGTACATTTCAGGTTTCATATGTACATCATTTTAGGTGCTAAGATGTACATTTTAGGTGCTAATATGTACCAGTAAGGTACCAATATGCAGCCTTTAGGTACAAAAGTGTATCTTTTGAAAAGGTACAGCCCCAGTGACAGCTTTTACTTTCTGAGAGCGTAGCTTGCTATTGCTAGCCTCCCCAAAAATTGCCTACCCTACTTTTAAATTTTATAGTACTTTATAGTATGTGTGTGCAGTTGTGTCAGTGCTTTGTTGATTTATTCCTTCTAATGTCGAAGTCCCCAGTCACACAAAACGGTCTATTTTAAGATCCCTGTGTTGTGGAGTACTGAAATGTCACTGATGAATAGCAGTGAATCATGGGATTTTCTCCTGTTCGGTATTCCACTCCGACTTTCGCACTCTGATCTTCACTTGCCGGTTTAATCAAGTCTATTTTTAACCCAACACATCTGAGACACGTGTGGGAGGAGATGTGAAAAGAACAGACAGGGCATGTTTAAGACAGAAGAAATGTAATCATGAAAGCTGTGGTACCTGCAGCAGGTATTTAAAAAAAAAAAAAAATCTGTGTGTTCAGCGTTTCATGTCATAAACCCAGAGCGCAACGCAGCAACGGAAGCAGAGGTCTGAGCTGAGGGAAACATGGCATGTTCAGAAGGTCATTTCATTTGACTGTATTTCCTCTTCTCGGTAGTGAGTCATCCCTCTGGTCTCAGCGTTCTACAGATTTAGAGTGATTTCATCAAAAGCCTTTTATCGCTCCAAAATAAAGTGGCACGGACTGTGTGTGTGGTTTCAAAGGGCAGCGGCAAGCTTGTTGAGGAAACTAAACGCTGTTGACACTGAAATATAAGGCGCAGTGAACACTAAATATACTCAGGGTAAACACCCTGATTGGTCAAGACTCCTAATTTACACAACGAATCACAGACTAGTGCATGAATTACACGATTACTCTCCTCCCTGACCTCTGTTCTTATACAAACTGACACACAAAGCAACACAAGAGTTCTTGACAACATCAACAAACACAATGAAGGATGGCTTATGGTCATTTTCTTGTATAGAACAAGAAAAACAATATGGATGAGACAGCCACTGGGGAGACGGCATACGCTCACTGGCACTTTGATGGCTTGTCTTTTGCGTCCTGCTTCCTGTTGGGAATTGTGGTCTGTATTAAGTGTAAAAATGTTTGATGTGATTTCCCCCTCCCCTCAAGATAACACTTCTCAAACTGTGGTATGACCAAAGATTCACTGCGTATTAAAAAAACTAAATAGAATAAATAAATAAATGAATGAATAAATAATTAAATAAATAAAAAAAACATTTTGATGTTTTTAAAGTCTCTTATGCTTACCAAGGTTACATTTACGGTATTTGATAAAAAATACAGTAAGAACTAAAATATTGTGAAATAGTATAGTGTAAAAAAATATTGTTGATTTAACTTAAAAAAAATTAAGTAACCTGGCTGCCTTAAAATTTTAAGTTCATTGAAATGGAAAAAGTGAGTTCATACCATGATTGATTTAATCATCAGAAACTCAAAATAATATGTTATAATATCGGAAGTAAATCGATTATTTAAGTTGATTTGACAAAAGAAAAATATTTTCATGAAAATATTTTTTTACAGTGAAAAGGAAATCATTTATAAGCCAAATTGCTACTCAAGAAACATTGCTTATTATCAATGTTAAAAACAGTTGTGCTGCTTAAAAATTTGTGGAAACTGTCATACATTTTGTTCAGGAATCTTTGTACATGTGTATATATATATATATATATATATATATAAATAAATATACACAAACATACATATATATATATATATATATATTGTGTATATATAGATATGTAATATGTATATTTATTGTGTATATACAGATATGTAATACGTATATATATATATATATATATAGCCTATATATATACACACACACACACACACACACACACACACACACAAACACACGTGTGTAATATGTATGTGTAATATATAAATAATATATATATATATATATATATATATATAAATGAAGAGTTCAGATGCAAAAGCCTCTAAGTGCCATTTGAAATTTTCTTCTAAAATGATCATTTTTATCAAGCTTGTATATTTAAGTTCAATAATTTCACTTAAATGGCACTGAAGATTACTTATTAATTGCCATTTAAGTGCCATTACTGAACTTAAATATACAAGCTTGATAAAAATGACCATTCTAGAAGAAAATTTCAAATGGCATTTAGAGGCTTTTGCATCTGAACTCTTCATATATATATATATATATATATATATATATCCTTAAAAGAACATTACGGTGCAACCAAACAGAAACTACGCAATGAAGCGAACAGTAAACAGGAGAGACTGAAATAGCAGGAAAATCCAGAGTGAACTTTGAGCAGATTTAAATGCTTTTGGGAAATTGCGGTCAATCAACTTTGCACACATACTCTGGTCGTTTATCTGCATGATAGAGTTGCAGAAGAACAAAAAGAAGTCATATTTGCATATTAATTTCAGGTTTTAGACTGGGGAGGAAGTTTAGTGTTCCTGTATGTTTAAACTATTATCTGAAAAATATCTTGCAAATATTATTCATCTTGTCATGAAATCAGATGATAGTTCTATAGTAGTTTTGATACAATAACTATTGTGCAAAGCGATATAAAATTAATTAATTTTAAGATTTTGGTAATACAGCCCACAATGGTATTTACAGGTCTGTCTAAAACCATGGAGCTGTTTGCCATCCTAAAACATGTGCTTAGATGGAACAAAGATGTAGAATATTACAAAGCAAATTCTGACTCATCCTCATAGTGTTCCCACAAATCACCCGCACAAAAACAAACAAATCATCCGTGCTGGTTTGCCTTTCTCTGGTCTTAATCACTGTGTGGCTTCAGCGAGGTGATCTATACAAATGTAGATCAGTGCTGGTGACTCATTCTCCACCGCGCTTGCGTCATCCTAATTCTGATTCTCGTCATACCTGATTCTTACAGCAACTCTGTAAAGCTGACAGCATCTCCAGGGACAAACAGGGGTCAAATGAAGCCTGCAGAAAACATGCCGTAATTATGGAAATTCCCCTCGCAATTGCTGGAGATGTGCAAACAGCCCTAAATTCATTCCAGAGGTTCAGTTCTCATCACAGGTCGCTGTTTCCACTGCCTGCCATCTAATCGATAAATCAAACCACAGGGGGGTGATTTGCTCATGCAGATTAGCAAATAAAGACCTTCATAAACACTGATGATTTTACAAACATTTGGAGTGTGTTCTTCTGTTCATCACCTAAAAGACTCTTTTTTTCAAGACCTGGTAGTTGCAGAAAATGCCTCGAACTAAATAATGGCTAAGCTTAAAAATTATGTTTTTTTTTACATTTAACTGCGTACAGCATAATCTACATGTCAACAACATGTCAACAACCTGTCACTCATATCCATCCAATCAAACCATCCAATCAAACAAAATCAAGTCCCACCCTACTTTTTTTTTTCGAGAAGCCATTTCGCTTAGATATACATCACAATCGGGAAGTTCTGTTTGAATGCCAACTTGAAACTTGATGGCCCAGAAAGTCATTTGCAATGAAAAAAAAAAAAAACGACTTTATTTGACTATTCCTTTTCTTCCTTGTGAGCTTGAGACGAGTGTTCAAGAGATTTCCACGACGCATGCGCGAGAACTACGTTATTTTTCTACTACTTCTTGTTCAGTTCTCGCACATGCGTCGTGGAAATCTCTTGAACTCTCGTCTCACGCCCACAAGGAAGAAAAGGAATAGTCAAATAAAGTCGTTATTTTTTTTTTCATTGCAAATGACTTTCTGGGCCGTCAAGTTTCAAGTTGGCATTCAAACAGAACTTCCCGATTGTGATGTATATCTAAGCGAAATGGCTTCTCGAAAAAAAAAAAAAGTAGGGTGGGACTTGATTTTGTTTGATTGGATGGTTGTGGTTTGATTGGATGGATATGAGTGACCGGTTGTCCCACCCCCCACATCATCAGAGAAGAGATGTCACTGTAAGTGGGATGGGTTATTTTAATTAAAGATTACCAGTGCACAAATAAAAAAAAAAAATAAAAAAGATGTGCATGCATAATTTATTTAACAAATACTGCAATATTCCATGAATATAAGAATTGTCAATTTTGATCTCATGGGGACTTTTAAAATGTTGTCTATTGGTGTCATGTGGGTGTGTACTTTATATAACTAATACAGAGCAGGCGTGTCCAAACTTGGTCCTGGACCTGGAGGGCCTGCAGAGTTTAACTTCTATTAACTTGCCTCAATACACCTGCCTAGAAATTTCTAGTATGCCTAGTAAGAATTGGTTCAGCTGCATTTAATTGAGGTTGGAGCTAAACTTTGCAGGACAGTGGCCATCCAGGAGCAGGACTGGACACCCCTGGACTAGAGATAATTCTCCTCCCCAAACTGAACTTATGATGACCAAATTCGTTCTCACATGCACGTAGCTATACGCTAATATGTAAACCAACAACTTAAAAGAAAAGCTTAAAGGACAACTCCGGCGCAAAATAAACCTTTGGTCTAATTACACATTGTTACCTAGTAGTCAACCGTTATCTGAGATTTGTTTTCATGATTGCCGAATGTAAATACAAATATTTTTATCTCTAAAAACAGTTTAGCCTATAATGCTAGTATAATGCTAGTATATAGGGCATAGAGTAATGAGTAAAAAAAAAAAAAAAAAAAATTCGCTTGTTATTACCACTAAAAAGGCTCAAAATAGCCCCACAGTAACACGACAGCATAACAAGAGTCCCTACATTCAAACCGAAGCATTGAGAACTGTGTCAGTGTCCATACAGTTTAATAAGCAGATATTTTATACACACAGAAAAATTTTGTGAATACAGGAAGAAGCCATCTTGGAAAAATAGTCTCTACCAGTCGATCTACGAACGCCGATCCAAGTGCGCTGGTGAGATGTGAATAAGGTGATAATGTGAGCGCGAACAGTAGGCTACGTGTACATATTGAAGACAAGTAAATGGTTCGTGTTTGTGTTTCTTCTGGAAACAACAGACCATATGAGATTCTGCACAGTTCAGCGCACTTGGATCGGCGTTCGTAGATCGACTGGTAGAGACTATTTTTCAAAGATGGCTTCTTCCTGTATTCGCGAAGTTGACGGTGTGTATAAAATATCTTCTTATTAAACTGTATGGGCCCTGACAAAGTTCTCAATGCTTCGGTTTGAATGTAGGGACCCTTATTATGCTGTCGTGTTGGTGTGGGGCTATTTTGAGCCTTGTTAGTGGTAATAACAAGCGATTTTTATTTGTCATTACTCTATGCCCCATATACTAGCATTATACTAGCATTATAGGCTAAACTGTTCTTAGAGATAAAACGATTTACATTCGGCAATCATGAAAACAAATCTCAGATAACGGTTGACTAGGTAACAATGTGTAATTAGACCAACGGTTCATTTTGCGCCGGAGTTGTCCTTTAAGAGTTTACACAGACAGTGGTTGGGGAGACGTGGGCAGCAGTTTGATTTTTCAATAAAAAACAGTGTAACTAGCTTCAGTCTTTTAGTTTGTGCTTGGCTTGAGGAATACAAAAAATATAAAAGGTTGACATCACAGAAAAAAACCTTGTAAAAATCACATTATTTTTCAGTTTGAGGTCAGAATGGAAATGCTCTATTTCAATCAGTTGCACGTCCGCATGGTTATTCAGTAAGTGAAGAGTTGAAGCGAAAGTTGTGTGGGTCGTGATATCGGAGACACACTGGGATTGATATCTGCTCAGAATATTCATTACAAGACCCTGCCACCCTTGAGCAGATACACTTGTTATAATTATTAAACTGACTAGACACAGAGCTGTGGGATTTCCCATGATGCAGTTACCTTAAACGTGGTTGAGTTCGATTGTAAAATAACCTGGAATATTCCAGAAAAACAACAGTTTCTATATGACTGATTATCGCTGGATTAACACAGGCAATAATTCTGCATTTGAGGAATATATTCTGTATTAAAGGAAAAATTCATTTTGGTCAGTTACTGTATAGCATCAGAAAGCATCTTCCCATTCAAATGTAGCCTACCTTCACCCCAATGATCGCTTAACCTCATTTAATATGGTGCGTGATAGTAACAAATGTTATATTTTTACTCACTAAGATGCAGAAACACCTGCTAGGCTTACGTTGTTTGATGCATCACTGTAAATGCATTTCCCAAACTTTTTTTCACAAAAACTGATGGATGAGTACAATATTTTGATCTCATGCCATGCCACGGATGCTGAAAAAAGAATATTAAAGCTTCTTGAACTGCAATGCATTTGGGATTCATCCACAACTTTTCGTAATATCAGCTCCAGTAAATATATTATCAGATCTATATAACATAAACAGTGCTTTAACCTTGCAGAAATGTGATATGTGCTTCATTCCCTACAATTTACATGCCGAACACAGACCTGATTGTTTGAGCTCCTGGCAAGGTGGGACTTGTCAGTCCAACTCTGGATTTATACTGCTGAGTCATTACACAAAATGATATTATGTTGACAGAGACAAATGCCTCAGGAGGCAGCGCTCTAAAATGACTTTGTTCCAAGGTAAATTTAATCTCGAGAGCTGGACACATTTCAGTACAACAGAGCACAGATTCAGTCCTATAAGAGCAATTCATTCCTGCTTTGGTATCTATCATGTTCATGTGGAATTTGCCAGTTGTTTGTCAGGTTTATCACAATGACTATCAAAATGCATCCGTTTGGTCACGCAGAGATGAAGCACAACCAAAACCATGTTCTTTCGCAAAATGCAAGTACAGTAGTTTTGTTTTTTAAAAACTAGAGAACAAAAAGTAGTGTACCTTGGATAGGTATGTTAGTGTTCAATATTCGGGATATATGTTGAGATTTAAACTAGTTTCTGTTTTGTTTTGGGTTTTTTGGGGGGTGGAGGTTGCCATTGTGGTGAACGGGATCGTGGATGGGTCAAAGAACATAACAGAAAACATGCATGAATGCTTGTGCTATTGCTAGCTAGTTTTGCTAACAGCTAAAGATTTGAATTAAAGTTTATGATTTTAGTTTTTTTATGCAACTTGGGATTTCGCTACATAAAGTATTTGAGTGGATTAACATATTCTCTTTTAATTGGTTTATTCCTTGAATGGTTTCAGTTAGCTTAACTTGTTGGGTTTTGCAGGGAAACATTAAAACAGTAGATGAGACTAAATGCCTCTACAATTGGGAAAGGAAGCTGGTCAAAATGAGTCACTCATCTCTCAAACGCTGTCATGATGTGGACTGTTTTACATGTAAAACATGCAACATGAGTAACACATGACAGCCCAGGTTGCAGCCAGGGGTCAGTCACTGTGTTACTAGGGCTTAAGAGAAAATCCCTCTCTAATCTACAGCCGACACTTCACTTCTGTTTACAATGTGGATTCAAAGCTTTCACTGGACCTCTAGCACCATTAACTGATCATCAGAACTATTAAATATTATGCAATGTGAAAACTGTGTGTTAATAGCTGTTCAAATGGTAAGCTAATGACTTAGTATTCAAGAGATCCTCTCATTTCCAAAACCACTCTTATGACACAAAATCCATTTTCAAACATCATTACAGGCCAGTGAACTACATTACTTGATGTCAAAGTATTTTATTTCAATTATTAATACATTTATTTATTGAATATTGTTGCAGATGTTACATAAAAGCGACATTCATATGTTTGATTTGAACACAGTTAAATGAGTGGTTCGCTTTAAAAAAAAACCCACTTATGCTGATAATTTACTCACCCCCATGTAATACAAGAT
Organism: Pimephales promelas; assembly: GCF_988280905.1. Classification (NCBI taxonomy): domain Eukaryota; kingdom Metazoa; phylum Chordata; class Actinopteri; order Cypriniformes; family Leuciscidae; genus Pimephales; species Pimephales promelas. The sequence goes on from NC_142780.1 coordinate 30,620,863, forward strand.
ATCCATGTCTTTCTTTCTTCAGTCGAAAAGAAATTAAGGTTTTTGATGAAAACATTTCAGGATTTCTCTCCATATAATGAACTTCAATGGGAACCAAGCGGTTCAAGGTCCAAAAGACAGTTTCAGTGCAGCTTCAAAAGGCTTTAAACGACACCAGACGATGAATAAGTGTCTTATCAAGCGAAACGGACACTCATTTAAAAAAAAAAAAAAACAAGTTTAAGTTTTATAAGTTCAAATGGTCGCCTTGCTCTGTTAGGGTGTGATTCACGTTAGTGACTCTCCTATTTGAACTCGTTCATCAAAATGAACAATTCTTTTCCTGGGTTAACTCATTCATTTCATTCGTTGAATGAACCAAATGATACGAAAAAAGATTTGTTCATTTTGATAAACAAATTCGAACAGGAGAGTCACGAACGCGCATCACAGAAGAAAAGATCAAGGCAACCATTTGAGCTTATAAAACTTAAACTTTTTTTTTTTTTAATGAGCGATTGTTTTGCTTGATAAGACCCTTATTCATCGTCTGGAATCATTTAAAGCCCTTTGAACAGTCTTTGACCTTGAACTGTTTGGTTCCAATTGAAGTCCATTATATGGAGAAAAATCCTGGAATGTTTTCATCAAAAACCTTAATTTCTTTTCGACTGAAAAAAGAATGACATGGACATCTTGGATTACACGGGGGTGAGTAAACTATCAGCAGGTTTTTTTGTTTGTTTTGTTTTTAAATGTGAACAACTCCTTTAAGGCTTCACATCATGTTCAATAACTAATAAATGTAACGAATGCATGCTATCTAATGGCTTATTGCTTTAGGTTTTAGAAAGACATCAAACCTGCACAAGAATACACAATGCAAACAAACAAGTACAGTGACCACACAAATGTTTACTACATTATCACTAACAAACTGATTGGGATTAGTTTAGACATTTTACCCTTGTGAAAAAGAAGAATACCTAATACATCTTGTTGAGTCAACAACCATCTTTAAAGTCTTGATATATACGCTTTTTCCATCTTCCCCATAAATCATTGACTAGTTTGTGTAAGCGCACTATTAATTCATAAATGAAGTGTGGCTCTACGATACATCACAATAGACTGAAAAGCTCCAACCAGGACTCCGACCGGCTTCTTTGGATTTAGGATTTACACTGTTACGCAAGAGCATGAGCTGACTATAATGCCTCAGACACAGAGAAAAAAAAACAAACAAACAAAAAAACACAAACATACTGATTCTGTTCCAAAACCTCGTGAGCTGACTGTACGCAGGCGGAATTTTAAGTCCGAAAGGTAGGTAGCTCGATTGATTATGCTACTTTATTTTAGCCAAATTGTGAAAGGCAGCATTTTATGCATCTTTCATAAGATTGATAATCATAGTGCATTGCAGCAAGCTCTTTGAAATAAGAGTTGCATCTGAAAACTTAGGCAGCTGCTTTAGCACAGACTTAAACGTTGATTTACAGCAAAATAGAGCAAGCTTTGGTAAACTAATGCCTTGTTCACACTACATGATTTTAAAACGGTGCGGTTCACACTAGAGGAGATAATGCAACAGGAGATAACGCACTACACAAGCTGACAACAACTCGGTCAGTCACCCAACGATTCTATCTTGTCTACACACCACTTTTTGTCACGAAAAGTCACGCGACAAGAACCAGAAATGACGCGAAACAGCACGTGCGTCAATACCCAGCGAAAAAAAGAACGGCAGACAGAAACTAGTGCTTCAAACTAAACTGTTTGGGCCATAGATATGTATATAAAGGCTAGATGTGTCGTCAGTGTTGCTGGCCAATGGAGGTCGTCGTCTGCACCTGGCGGCCATCTTGTCTCAGGCAGCTCACTTACTCGTAACATTGTGGTAATGGTACATGTACTATTTAAATAACCATAACTTGCTCAATTTTCTACCGATTTTCAAACGGTTTGGTTTGTTGTAAACGTCACAGATGTAGCTATGACACTGCATACTTCTGAATAAAAAGTGTATAAATAAATAATCATCCAGATAATTATAGCCACATTTGTAAGAAACCAAACCGTTTGTAAATCCGTCAAGATTTCAACGAGATAAGAGTATTTGTGTTCATGCTGACCACTCATCTTACAGCAGCTTGTCTGTGACAAGATGGCCGTCGGTGATGACGATAGAAACTCCGCCGTAGCACATCTAGCCTTTATATACATATCTATTGTTTGGGCGATGATTTGCTCAGAAAAAAATGCAAAAAAAGAAAAATTAAGATTTACCCAGTGACCTTAACCCATGCCTTGCTCTGATTGGCTGGAGCTCATGACATCACTGAGGTTGAGTCGCGTGACAGCTCTGGATATCTAGCATGCTAGATATTTTTCTGGGCTCGGCGATGCGTCTGCGAGCGTCTTTGATGCATTGTTGGCTCTTTCATAGTAACAGATTGGCAAGCGTTCATCGTCCGCTAATCCCCCGCGATTTGCACGCGATAACACCCTGACCTGTCGGCGAGCTCAACGATTTTCAAATCGGGCTTAAATCTGGCTTAAACTTGGCTTAAGCAAATATTTCATTACAACAGTACTAATTGCTCACTTGAAATGAAATCAGAAGTGGAAAACGTTGGGTCAAAAACATACATTTACACATAAACTGACCACTAACTTTCAGACGCCATCTTTATTTCTTAGCTCAACTGTCACAGAATAGAACACACAGGATTGTGGGATATCTAAGGTGGTGAAGGATACATCTATGCTACCTTCTAAAGTAAGGTGAAGCTAACGTTGGAATCGGATGTGCCTTGATGCCTTCATCCCTTGGAATGCATCCTCACAAGGCAGTATTTTTAAGCTTTCGGACGCAGCCAATGTATCCAAGAGGGCGGAGTGAGAGAATTTTTTCTTGTTGGAACACAGCCATAGCTATAACTAAAAATCTTTTCTTTTTACCCATGCATGTATGAATGTTTATATTATTTAAGTGCTGTAAATGAGTGATTTGTCAAAACTGAAGTGAAACCCTTATTGTGAATGCATCTGAGAGAGACAAGCTGTCATGTTCAGTCTGTCAGAGAGAATGGAGATGAATTTTAATTTCACTAAGAGATGTGGAAAGGTCCACTGCGCAGTTAGAGAAATAGAAACTAAATGGCATGCAAGGACATGAAGACAATTATCACAAATGAATATGAATTTCAAGCTTTTTATGCTTTGAGTCGACATTGTTTTTTATTTAATTGGTAACACTTTACTTGAAGGGGTGTGCAGCATAATATTGATATCTTCAGAACCATGACATGTCATGAATACGAAGTAGGGTTTATGCATGTTTATGACAACTGTCATTAAGTGTCTTGCCATAATGGCTTCATGACAGCCAATGTCAAAACCAACCGCATGACAGTTTAATGTAATGGTAACCAATAAAGCTAGGTGGTTTCTTAAAGTTCACCCAAAAATGAAAATTCTGTCAGTATTTACTCACCCTCATGTTGTTCCAAACCTCTATGTGTTTATTTGTTATGCTGAACACAAAGGACGATATTTGGAAGAATGTTTTAATCAAACAGATCTCAATCCCCATTGACTACCTTAGTAGGAAAAAAATACATATTATGGGAGTCAATAGGGATTGAGATCTGTTGTCAAAAGCGTCAGTATATGACGCCTTACATTTTAAAATCAATTCAAATTGAAAGTAGCAATTTTAAATTGTAATAAAAAGTAATACCTTTCAAAAATCTTTCAAAAATCCTCAAATTCCTAATTACTCCTTATTAATAGTTAGTAAGGTAGTTGGTAGGATTAAGTGATGCAGAATATGGTCAAGCAAAATAAGGCATTAATATGTGAATTAGAAGTACCAATAAACAGCCAATATAGTAATATGCACTAGATAATAGTGAGAATTGGCCCCTAATTTAAAGTGCAACCATAAATCGTTTTGTTACTAATATTGTGGGAGAACATAATATCAAAGTGGTCTATAAAATCGGATAAATAATATCGCTAAATCGGATAAAAGTCTTATGTCAAATACAAAAGGGAAACAGTGTTTTCTAGGAAATCTCAAAATTGATCTTCCAGACAGAGCAAATGCCTTGAACCATTGCAGCAACTGTCATTTTAGTGTCACGGGTAAAGGAAACAGTTGTCAAGATTTATACCTTTAAATTTTGCTGTAAAAAGAGCACCTTTGATTGCTGTTCAACTCCAAGGCCACTTATAAGAGTGAAATATATTATCTGAAAAATGACTGTCAGAGTGTCTATGTTCTGAGGAATAAAGCCAAGTATAAATTCATTGTAGAGAAATCAAATCCTGGTGGGCTTGCGTTTCTCTGAATATTTAATCTGAACTCGTATGTCAAAGAATATTTAATGGTAGGCTACCGCTTAATATTCACAGGATACACTTTGCATTGATTTCACTAAAGAGCGCTCTCTCAGCAATCAGTGAACAATGCGTCTGGTTTAATTTCATAATGCAACACTAGGACACAGTGCATAACTGGCTAATTGGGCAAATTAGTCATTAGAAAAGATTTATTCCAAATTTGAAGAATATTTTTTTCTTCAATGACTGCTTCAGAACATAATGTATTTTCTATTTCAGAGTTTTCACTGCACTTAATGTTTTATACATGCAAGACAAATTTAAACACCCCACTCAGGACAGCTTGTTCAATATTTAGTCTATGATGACAAAAAAAAAAAAAAAAAAAAAAAAAAACAGATTCAAGTTCTCAGGCTGCCTTTTGATTCTCTCAGAAACTCAAACGTTTTCTGGAAGCAAATCTACGACAGAGAGCTCCCCCTAGAGTACGAGGTGAATTACATACAAGCCCTTTAACTCAATAAAAAACGGTTTCTCATATTTAAGGCTATTCAAAATATTTCTATCCGATCTCAGCAGGAAAAACATTCAGCAATGACGTGTGCATTACAATGGGTTTAAAAGACATTTTAAAATATTTGCACATTTGAAGATCATTTTTAAGAAATTCTTTAAAAAATTAATCTAAAAAAAAAAAAAAAGATCCATAAAAACAGAGCAATTCTATTCTCAACAAGGGTTGAGTGAGTCAGCGCTCATCTCTGATCACAGAGCCGCTCTCAGGAAAATCATTCCTAGAACGAAGACATTAATATTTGAAGTGAACTAGTCTTATATTATTTTTTAATTGCCTATGAAGATGTTCTGTTTCTGTGAGATCTGTGATATTAATTGTTTTGTAGCATAAATCAAGAGTAGAATCATTCAAAACATCACATCAAGAAAAATAATATATACAGGGAATTATTGTCAAACATAGGCTACTAATACATTTAAAGGAGAATACCTTTACAAAAGGGGTAAAAGAGATTGAACGAATAGTAATAATAATATCAGTTTCATATATCAGTTAAAAATACATTATTAAAAAGAAAAAAAAGCTTTAAACTATAGCCTTGATTTACTAACTCTAAAAAGGCATTTTTATTTACTTATTAGTAAACTTAAATTATGTTTGTCATTTGACTCTGAGTTGCAACAGTAAAACTTAGATAAAAAACAATCCCAAACATTAGACAGCGACTCCTGTGTGTGTTCAGTATCTGAACACCCTGTAAACTCACAACACCCATCAGTCTCTCTCTATAAATGCCTGTCTAACCACTTACATAAAAATATATAAATATCAGCAAGCATGGACTCTCGTATAATCCAGGTGTTCAAAGACTTCCCATGTCACAGCATGCAGGTGATGCACTGTCTTTCCCTAAACATGCAAGAGACAGAGAAGAGAAAAATGACGGGACTCACTCTTTAAAACTGAAGCTCTGTCCAGGACCCAGGTCTCTCGTGCACGGATGTTTGAGATGAGTTTGTGCAGCCAGTCACACGTGCATCTGTGCGCAGGATGAGACACACTCGCACAGTAATCCGACCTTCTAAATACAGACCGAACCACTGAGGAGGGGGGAGAAATGGATCATACCAAATCAGTTATGTCACACACGGGGAATAAAAAAAAAAAAAAAAATCCAACCAGCCAGTTTCCTGTATAAGAAAAAAATAATGCAAATATTATTGTATTCTATAAACAAATATAGGAGAAAAAAAAAAATATATATATATATACTTTATAATTTTATATATTTATATGTCAATTTTATATATGTCAAATGTTAATTTATATATGTCAATATATACATTTATATAATATGTCAAATGTAAAATTATATGTCCTAAATTTGTTTGGTCCCCATTAGGATAAGAGCTTGTAAATGAAATGTGATGATGTTTTTTGAAAATCTAAAAATGCAGAAATTTTAGGGGATAGAATATACAGTTTTAACAGTATAAAAAACATTATGTATATGGAATGTCCCCATAAAACATTAAAACCCAACAGTCTGTCTACACAGTAAAAAAAAATATTGTTGGTTTAATTAAATATTGTTAGGTAAGTAACCTGGTTGCATTACAATTTTAAGTGGATTGAAATGGAAAAAGTGAGTTAATACAATGAAGGAGATTGATTTAATCAGTAGAAACTCAAAATAATAAGTTATCTGAACTACATAAATTATTTAAGTTGATTTGACAAAAATCTTGAAAATATATTTTTTTACAGTGATAATCTATAGAAATTTGTCTATCTATATAACACAGTTATCTATTTTGTACACTGAAAAACTGCAGCTTTCAAGTTGAATGGAGCTACTTATCAACACGGTTGGTTTCATGGTTTTTCACCTTTCCTGACATGAATATGGCAGTTAGACGCTTTATATAATGTTTTAATGCAGTAATATAATCTGTTCTATGCTGGCCTTGTTCGATCCACTCGCTGTTCAGATCTGGAATTGAAGAGAAGATGAAACCATGTTAAACTGATAAGTGTCTAAAATTGAATTTCAGATCTTAAGTCAGAAGTTCAGATCTCTGTTTTTTAAGGTCAAAATTGGTTGCATTCATATGTTGATTCTGAGAGAAGTTTCATAAATGAATGTTTACATCGTTTTGAAATAAAATGAAAGCAACAGATAATTGTTTTTTAATTTAAGCTAAATCAAATACATGTTTAATTGCTAAACACAAATCATGAGCCTATCAACTGCAATATGAGATTTAATTCAAGTTTGCTCTTCTCATTTTTAAATGTCTTTCTTTCTCTTTCGTTATCAGCTGTTTGAAGTCAAAGACCGGGTTTTCCCAGCAGAAATAAGAGCTGTTACCATACTGATTGATGGCACAGTCCCACCACAAGAGGTGGAAATCGATGGGCGCTGCGTGGATAGCAAGAGAGCTGTGACGGATTGATGCCTCTGATGCCTTCCCATGAACACCCTGGTGGGCTCTCATAAATAAGTCAAAGAGTCAGTGGGTAGCCAGAGAGAGATTTGAACCAGCAATGAATTGTCTTAGTGTCCTCCACACACTCTATACATGGGAAGATATTTGAAGATAGCTGCTTGTAAACACTCATTTTGGGCACTATACACTCTTAAAAGAGAAGGATATAACCTTTAACCTGTTAGGGATTATTTTTACAGATATAACTAATATGCCCCTTTTCACAAGATGTAATATATAACACAGTCTCATCCCAAATCGTCATATAACTGACGTTTTGGGACGTATTTTGACCATACGTCAATATCCGCCTTTTTAGGGCCCCCTTAAACGTCGGTAGATGGCGATCCCGGGCCGTCATACAACTGACGCTTTACCTTTAACGTCAGTTAGGTGACGGGTTAGGTTTAGGGTTAAGTTTAGGTATGGGGTAGAGTTAGGATCCCATAACCTCATCTACCGACGTTTAAGGGGGCCCTAAAAAGGCGAATATTGACGTATGGTCAAAAGACGTCCCAAAACGTCAGTTATATGACGATTTGGGATGAGACCGGGTTGTAATATAAGTCTCTGGTCTCCCCAGAATATGTCTGTGAAGTTTCAGCTCAAAAAATACAGATCATTTATTATAACTTGTCAAACAGTAAGTGTGTGCAAAATCATGCCGTGTTGTGTGTCCCTTTAAATGCAAATCAGCTGCAGCTACTATACCTATTATATTATATGAGAATACTGATAATTTTCTCATGCAAACTGCTCGCTTCGTGTCTTAGGCCATCAATGTGTACTTACATTTACGAGTCATTGAATCATGTTTAATCTGGACTTCTCTGTGCATGCACTTTGAGGTGGACCCCATAGACCTCCTACATCAGGAGAAACAAAGACACCTACATCATGGATGTTCTTGAGGTAAGCTATAACATACCAAAAATGTATTTCAAAGTGAACTATCCTTTTAACAGTCAAGAGTCTTAGAAATAAATGAGGGTTTTCACAGCCATAGTGGCTTCCCCAAAGAATTGGGCAATGACTTACAGTTTTTAAAAGAACCATTTTTGTGTGTGTGTGAAGAATAGTTTCCACTACTCTTGTGTGCAGGGGCAAGTTAAAGGTTCTTCATGGAACAAGAGGTTTTGTAATAAAGATCTACAGTCCGTGTCCCGTTTTATCTATACATGCACTGTTGCCTGCGAGGTCGTCATGATCTGTTAAGACCGACAGCAGAACAGCAGGGTTGAGAAGGCAGCAACAGGAACCGATGACCTTCAGCAGAGACCATCTTAGATGCTAGTGCCCCTTTTCACATGTCTGTCAGATACTGAGACAGTCACATGATCATCATATCCACATATTTGTGAAGAAAGCAAGAAAAGGCGCTATTTGCATGAAAAAGGGCAACATGCAGTATTCACAAATGTCAGGATTCTCATGAATAATGGCTTGCTAAGAGAAAACCTACATTTCCTAGTCCTTGCTTATTGTTATGAAGCACACAAGAGCTATTTTTCCTCCATTTATCACATTGCCTACTTTGTTTTCTGAAGCAGAAACAACAATTTAGTCCCTGAGGTGAATTTTGACAAGCTATTCTCACCTACATACGTGTTACATCTATTATCAAAACGAGTCTAGGAAGCTAAAGGTTTGTTTAGATGTGAATTTTGAAGCTGTAATTCAAATTATGGGCTTACCATTTACATGACAAGGTGCTGGAGTCTTTGAGAGTTACTATAAAACAAGATGTCAGCAGCATAGTCCAGAGAATCCACCCATTCCCTTTCAAAAGACTGCATTTTGAACTTAAACAATCAGGAATATGAAGGAGCCGGATATGTAAATGAGGGGGCCCTTTCAGAAAGGATCCAAATGATGTCGCTTCCTGTCTTGAGTGTCACATTTTTAGGTAATGCTACATCTGGAAAAAAATCATGCAATAAGAGCATTCATGCAATTAAAATGAATGAATAATTAAAAAAAAAAAATCTTACTGCAACAAATCAAATATACATTTCCACACTATTCTGAAGATCTGAGGTGTAAAATATCCCCATTTTAATGGGGGCTTACAGACCCTCTTATAGATATTTTTCTTGGTATCTGATACCAGTATGAATGAATCCTAACTCATTTTTTTGATTAACCTGGAAAACATCATTTAACAATAACTCTTGCATGAATAAATGAATAAATTCTTATTCCGCGTTTGTGAAATTCAAGTAGGCTAGTGAACGATTCAGATCACATCTGATAAACGATTTAAAAGAGAAATGATGGAGGGCTTTGAAGTTTTTCATTACATTTGAAGAGAATATTTGAGACGACGGAGTCTATATTGAGCTGAAAAGCCCCCGAGCCGTCGGATATGGACATGTTGAGGGCAAAATGAATTGGCAGGAAATCAGGTGGAGGAGATACGAGCACCGGCCGTTTGCTTCCAGGCCAACGATGCCCATCGGAGATACGACTCTCTCACTACCGTTTCCTGTGAACCCGGCATATCTGATCAACAGATACCACAAATGTGAAATGGGTTTTCATGAACGCTTTTGTTATCTCAATTACAGCTACATCTCACACGGCTGCTGGGAAACGTGTGCTGAAATTCAGTTCTGGCTTCAGATTAGGCTGTTACTGAGAATAAATCTATCTCTTCTGCATGTCTTTCTTGGGGCCTTTCAGTGCTGGAGTTTAAGAATAAGAATGTTTTGGGGGAAAATGGAGTCAAGAGATGTGGAAAATAAGGCCATGCTTGTCTGAGGTAATTGCTACATAATTTTGCATATGAGTTTGTTGAGAGCAAAATCTATTCATCAGCAGAGCTTCCTGCTGGGAGAAATAGTGTGTCTCTGGGAAAAGTAGGGAAGAAAGAAAAATGGCTAAAGACACAGCTCTTCTATTTTGCTGTCAGAAGGTCACAGACTGCATGAATGAAACAATATGCATAGAAAATTATTTAAGAATAAGCCCCACATACACATTTGGAATAATTCATGTTTTTGAAATATTTCCGAGAGAAGTTTTTATGCTCACCAAGGCTACATTTACTTAATCAAAAACACAGTAAAACCAGCTAAATATTTTTACAATTTAAAATAAATGTATTAGGCTATATTAAAATATTTGAATGGATTTATTTACTGCAACGGCAAAGTGAAATTCTCAGCATCATTAGTCTTCAGTGTCACACGATCCTTCAGAAATCAATCTAATGTTACAAAAGATTTTTATTTCAAAATGCTATTCTTTTGAACTTTCTATTCAGCAACGATTCCTGAAAAAAAAGTATCATGTTTACCTCAAAAATATTAAGCCAACAACATTTCAACATTGATAATAACAGTCATTGTTGCATTAGCAAAAGATCAAATTAAGCTCCGAAGCATAAATGATTTCTGAAGGATTTCTGAAAGATCATGTGACACTGAAGACTTGAGTAAAGATGCTGAGAATAAAGCTTTAGAAATCAATTTCTTTATTTATGTTCATATCAGTTTATATTTTTATCAATTGCATTAATGTATTTTTATACTGTATTTATGATTAAATAAATAATGCAGCCTTGGAAACTTCTTTCAAAAGCATGAAATTACAAATTTTTGACTAGCAGTGCACAAGGTGCATAAATGTAGGCTTTTGTATTGCAACCAAAAGAAATGATACAAAGCTTTAAAGATACACTAGTTTATTCTTAGCTAAAAACACATAGTTCTTTCAAAAATATACTGCATGTGCTCATTAATGTATATTTACTTCGTTCAAGCAATAAAGTAATTCTTGTGAGTGTATAATATGCCATTGAAAATACATACGGGTAAGGGGTTCTAATGTCGGTCGCCATGTTGCCCCTCCATCTTGAAAGTACATTAGCCAAATGTACTCATGGACGAGGTCGAACTGGAAGCCATGTTAATCTTGGACTACATTGGCCACCGTAGGAGTTAAAACGAAATCGGAATTGAGAGGAACAGAAACTAACATTCACTGGATGGTCATATACCTTTTCACCACTAGATGGGGGTAAAAATCACACAGTGTAGCTTTAATTAGAGTTCTTCTCTATTCTCTATACTTCCACAATACAAACAATACAATTTTCCAGCTGATTACATAATGGCTTTAGCCTCTGGATATTAATGGTCAGATTCTGTTCTGTCTTCTGTACGGTTTGATTTTAATTAGATCAGTCGTCCCGAAGTTTAATTAGGCCAGACAGAAACAGCTGAAGGAGGTTGAGTTCACGACAGCCTCTGGAAACATGGGCCTCAACACCCCTGTTCAAAAATACTACACCCACCACGCTACCTGACAGTCCTGTCAATAACTGCCATTTATCATCCATATCTGCCTGCTTTCATTACTGCAATGAATCTAATGCAGCTCTGCAGGATCGGACCTCCTTCATCCCTTTACTGTGAGCTTCTCCAAAGCTTCGGTTTGTGTTTAAAGGGTTGGTTCAGAAAGCTTGGCCTAAATGCCAAGGTCAAGGTCAAACACAAACACATGGATAAACATATCTCTTAATCTAATATGATCATGGTTCACGTGACACATATCAGCACATTTTAGAAATTAATTCTCAGAAGACTTTTAAAATAATCATTGTGCATATGACGAGATGGTCCTCACTGCAGAACATGAAATCCACAGGGAGGAGTCGGATTCAGATCCAACTCCTCCCACCTTACATATACCTAAACCTACCCAGCTCCACCCCTCAGATCTGGATCCGACTCCGCCCCCTGGATCTCGTGTACTGCTATGAGGTTTTTTTCAGAAAGCATATATTGCTTTTACTTTTTGCTGTTGTGCAATGTACCCTAAATTATTGAATGACTCTCATGCATTTATTACCTTTAAAATCATGTGCTGATTGAACGTGCATGATGCTTCTGACATAACTGTCGATTTGAGACAGAGCGTGATGATTGACACTCCTTCTGCTGTGTTTGACGGCAGTGGTATCGTCCTGTGATTGCTGTGAATGACAGACAGAGAGCCACAGTTGCGATCACATGACAGTCCACCTGCTGTCTGAGGCACAGCGTGAAGTCTTACATTTCCTGGAACTTGATGTCGTTGTTGTTTTATTTTCCTCTGGGTTCCTGCAGAGAAGAGCCTTTGACATCTACATTTGTTCAGTTTAGCATGGCCTACCTCATCTAAGGAAACAAACTCTGACACAAACTGAGGTTGCTCAGAGGCTTCAGAGTCTGTTCAATATGGATGCTGGACTCTGGCATAAACCTGAAGTGAGAGCATGCATAAAATCATAATTTACATACATTACATCTGCGACAGAAGCTTTGCCCTTAGAATGACTACCAGCACTGTATACATAATTAAACTCTGAACCTATACAGGGGCTGAAAAGGGTCAGTATCCTGTGGCGTATGTTAAATGCACTCACACTCATGTTGCAGAGCTGGCTGACCTTTATGATGACCTTTATCTCTGCTGCCACATTAAATATTATCTTATAGTGCAGCTCTGCCACAACTGATCTTGTGTGTCCTTCTGCTAGTGTGACATAAAATGTGGTTTAAGATGGTTATTGTGTAAATGGATTAAGTCAGATAATGTCACACAGCACCTCTTACAGGACAGATGTTACATTGCAAGACTTATTTCATTCTGTCAAATTTTTTTTTTTCTATATCACTTTTGCTCTAGCTTGTTGGCATTATGTAGCCTACTACAAATATTTTTATTGTATGAATATTGTTATTGAATATTCAAACCATTTTATATAATTGCTTTTGATGTTCCTCATTTGTGAATCAAATGTCTGTTAAATTAATAAATGCATTTTTTAAGTGTAACAATAGCCAATAAGTGAAACGGTTTTTATTTGTTTTATATCTACATTATAATCAAAACTCTCAGTATATGTTACACAAAACATACGGTCCTATACGTTTTAACGAAACGCGTTTGGTTCCTCATGGGCCCCCGTCGATGCGGAAGTGTTTTCCTTGCCGTATTTGACGCTCATTCATTCAAATATAATATCATCTGTTATCTTTCATATGAGTGAAAAACTATCGGAATATGTTGCGCAGAAAGGCAAACGGACGAGAAGATGCGGACAGTGTCAAACCTGATAAAAAGAAGGTGATGAATCACCATGAACGGTGCCATGTTTCTGTAACTTTACTTTGCTGGTGTATTTTGAAGTAACTACCGCAGTGTTGCAAATCAAAAATCATGGTATTACTATCTGATATCATCTTATTGTACCATTTGTTTCGTAAATAGGCTGCTTTGTATGATTTTTTAGTGTATTAGTATCAGCATAAAATAAGTAGTTGAAGTTACTCTGCCACCACTTCATGTAATGTGAACTGCCCACCCACAGATATCAGAGGACTCTGGAGTTCCTGATGTGACTGTCTCTCAGAGGAGCTGCTGGGCTGTTGTGTTCTTCTGGATGAAGGTTCTGCTCTTCATCATCTTCATTCCAGCTTTCCTGAACTACGCCTCACTGCAGAGAGAGGGACAGGCACTGTCACCCACAGGTGAGACCTCCTCGTCTCTTCAGGAAGACTTAAGGATCGTGCAGTTTGGTAACTAATGTTTTCATTGTTTTAATATTTCTTTCTATTTGCAGGTGCCCAGCTGATTGATATCGGCCTCGGCCAAAAGATCCATCTGTTTTGCAAAGGGTATGGAAGACCAGTTGGTAGGTTAAATAAATATTTCATCTAAAAATGAAAGATTTAATATTTATATTGTCAGTTGTGCACAGTGAAAGTGATGTTTCATTTGTGTTTCAGTTGTTCTTGATGCTCCAGCAGGAATGTCTTCAGATATTTGGTACCATGTGCAAGAGAGTCTTTCATTATCAACAAAGGTCAGTTTAAACTATGACAACATGAGTACTGGACAGACGTTCGAAAACTTAAAATAAAAATTCATGTTCATAAATGATTATGTTTTTTTTAACAACACAGTGTATTAAGAACATTCATTTAGAATTTATTTTCAATAACTACAAATTTTCCCGTTTAACCATTCTTTCAAAAAGTACACATAGTATCATTGGTCTTGGCTTTTTCAGAGTAAACTGAGTCCATGAATCAGACATTGGGCCTCATTCAATAATAATAATTGCTTGGATTGTTTTGTATTTGTATGCACAGGAGAACTTATCAAAAAAAAAAGTTTGCTATTTCAGTAGTTTCTAAAAAAATTGTAATAAATTTTAGTACGAAAGTTATTGGAGTATCATGATTTGTTTGTGAGAGTGTTCATACAGTTTTCAAATTCTTATGTGAATGAGACCTAAAGACTCTTGTGTATGAATCGCCAATCGATTTGACTGATTCAATAATTAAGTAATTCATATACAATCTCTTTCATTAACAAGATGATAAGAGAAAGCCTTTCACTGGTCTCATGTACAACATTAAATAAACAAGGCAGGACCAGAGTTTTCATTGATTTGAGTCCAAAGAGACCATAAAGGCCATAAAGACATTATTGATTTTTCTTCATCTCCCGCAAAGTTAAACGATTTCAGCTTTCAATGCATGTGCTCCTGTATTACTCTAGCAAGGTAAGGCAGTGAGGTGACGTGCTGTCATTTCTCATCACAAAACTACAGTTGTGGAGTGCTAGAGATTCCTGCTGATAAGCCTGCATTACAGCGACTGCATTACAAACATTTGCAATGCTTGATGATGAAGATGAACTGATGATTTTGATGGCGAAATTATGTGACTGTAAAATTTGCAGTGATTTTAAATGCACCCTTTATTTGTAGATTTCCTAAAGAATTTATCAATGATGGTTTTTTTTTTTTGAGTGACAGTTAAGGTTTCTCCTGCTCTCGTTTTTATGACACTTGAAGATCTGTGATCTGTTTCGCAGGTGTGCACCTATGACAGAGTCGGTCTGGGTTTTAGCCGAAGAACTCTTCAGAATGAAACTACAGGCACCGAGAAAGTGTGGGGAATATCAACCACTGGAAGGTATTAAAGTGTCTTAGTCTGAAGATATTCAACATTGTTGGTGTAACAGCACTATATTGTTTTCAAATAACTTCATTGGCATTTAAATTTAATAAGATGAATTATAGCTCATGGGAAACTATTTGTTTCTCCACCGTGGTTCATTGACCTCTATAAAATGTTTATTCTGTAACAGTGGTCAAATATTGACACCTGAGCCTTATACTTGAGCCCTATACTTTTCAAATTATTTATATATATTATATATAAATATATTTATAATATAATATAATTATTTATAATATAATAAAATCCTTCAGAAATCATTCTAATATGCTGATTTGCTGCTCAAGAAACATTAGTTATTATTATAAATGTTGAAAACTGTTATGCTGAGTAGAAAGTCGAAAAGAACAGCATTAATTTGAAGTATAAATCTTTTGTAACATTATAAATGTCTTTACTCACACTTTTATTCAGCTATGATACATTAAATAGATCAAAAGTATACTTTTTTTTTTAAAAAGGACGGTAATGTACCTATCCACAATGTATAAATATTGTATGGTTATATTGTGCTGTAAATCTGAAAACAAAGAAACATACCGGGTATCTGTGCGTCTCCTTTCCTTGACAATGACCTGCTATACTATTCAATCAACGCTGTAGGAGAGAGGTCTTTGCTCTTGTCCTCTGGCAACAAGACGTCCTGCCTTTAGGTTTTTTCATCTTACATCTGGAATCACTCTTATTGTGTTGTTGACATTGTAACATGTCGCAATTCTTCATGCATTAAAGTAATGTGTAGAGAGAGGACGAGAGTTGGTTATAAACGTTTTTTTTTCTCTTCTGTTTGGGCTCTAGAAGCAGGCGGACGCCAAGTTTTAGGGCAAGATATCAATTTGATTAAAATTCAATAAACTGGGAGCAAAAATGTTTTGATGATCGTCCATTTTGTTCTTTATTGAAACTTTTTCATTTGGAACCTGATTTGATTGGCTGTTGAAGGACAGCCAATAGTAAATACTAAGTTTCCTTTAGTGAGAAGGACGTGTTTTGTTCTTGTACTTATTGACTTATGCATACTACCATACTTAACATTTTCATAATGAGTAACACTTTTCAAATTAATTTGAACTTAACACCAAAAATGTGTACTTAATGATTAGATGTAGCCCAAAACAAACATGAAATAAATTTGTGATCATTTGATTGAAAAAATAATCTTTGCACAAACAAAACTGCAAAAAACTCAGCAATAATACAGAAATAATATTTGCTATGGTTATTATAATTATAATTGTTATAATAACAACAAATAAATTAATTAATAATTGTTGTTCGTTATTATTGCTATAATCATAATTAATAATAATAATTATTATTATTATTATTATTACTATTGTCATCCAAAAACAGAAATAAAACAAATATTAAATATTAGATCTGTATATTGTTTATCAGACGATTAAACATAAAAGTAACGTGGACTTATTGCGATCTGAAAATGTCGGTCAGTCTCTAGTTTTTCTCGTCCAATTTCATACCAAAGACTCACGGCAGTAAGTCATTCGGCGCTCAATGAATCTTCATGGCCTTTTAGTTAATGAGGATGTCAGAAATAAAACCCATTAGTGTCTCATGGTACACAGTGCTTATTAGTTTAGTGTGTCAGCCTCTGGTTTGAGGTCAGTTTGTCCTTGACGTAACATCACTGACCGCTTTAAAATCTTAGCAGGAGTCTGGGACAGTGGGCGTCCCGTCTGGAGGTGAACGGACATGTGTGTCATAATGTGCCCTGGTGATTAATGAACTGTCAGATGAGTCATGTCTAGACAAACCTGTGCTCATTCCTGACCTGCATCTCTCCTTGTTTATCCTTCAGGATGGTGGATGACCTTCATAGATTGGTCAAGGCTGCAGATATAGCCACACCCTTCATTCTGATTGGCTCTGAGCTGGGCACACTCAATGGCAGGTTCTACAGCCACATCCATGACACGTAAGTCACATCGTTCTGTTTGGAAACAATCAGTCAGTTATATCTGAACATGTTTGTTACCACTGCAGAATGAATATTCAGCATGTAGAATACATTTGCTGTTTAGGGTTTTTCTTCCAGGCATTTATACCTACCATGACCAAAAGGTCCATTAGCGCAGAATGGGGCCGACCTTTCGGCACACTCTCACTAGACTCTCCACCCTCCATCTGACAGATTTAACGTTTCATCTGGTCAGATGTTCGGCTTTAAAACCCATAGATTCAGCGTTGTCAGCCCTGTAGCGCCAAATGACTGAAAATAGTGTCCCTGCTGCGGCTCTGAGCCCATTCATCTCACTCGATAGACACTGTTCATTTCTCCTCACGGTGTGTGTGAGGTCTCATCTGAGCTCTTGAAACATCTTCACATCTTCTGTGTGGTCTTTTTGCTCTCTCTCTGTTTCTTCAGGCAAGTGTCTGACCTGGTGCTGATCGATCCGATCCCAGAGGATGTCTTTGAAGAAGAAAAGTGGAAGCAGTTTTGGTGAGTCATCAGCCTAGAGAGACAGAGAGAGAGAGAGTGTGTGAGGCACAAATACCAGCTCCATCCTAATTATGAGAGCCAGAGGCAGATATAAATGTGAAGTGTGTGGTTTTTTTTGGATGTTAAAATACTTTCTCTTACTTTAAGCGATTCAGAGGTTGATTTTCCTGAAAAGTGTTCATTTTGATTGATTGATTGATTGAGAACTTTATTGAACAACAACAATCAACATGAAGTGTTCAAAAGGATAAAAACACAAGAAACCCCAAAGGCTTTTGTCCGTCAGGATTTTCATCCTGATAAGCAATACACAATGAAAACAATCATTATTTTAGCAATTAAGTTTGGCTATGCAAGTGGCACATAAATTACACACTTCACCTTTGATTTGCTTTTTACGGGACAATAATGAATGGATCAAGTCATACCTGTATACTAAGGGCGTTTTCAGACCCGAAAGTCCACACCAAGGTCTGAAAAATAAAGGTCATGTTTTGATGCATTTTAACCATTCGGTAAGTTTTGGTTTGGTTTCACATTGCAATTATGTGAGCGCTCTAAAGAACTTTACATGACATACTTGCGTCCGGTCTTCATCATCTATGTGGGCTGCATCTTGATATTGACTGGTTTGTAAACGAACATGCGTCTGACGTCAGTGTGTTGTCAATTCGGTGGGTAACTTTGACAAGAATAAAAAAAATAGACTCATATCGTTGCCACTATACTGTTATTATTACGGCATTACTACCTGCAGCACCAACTATACTATGAGGCTAGTACAAAATCACCAAATGAACGTCCTCATTGTGCAAAAATGTTATCGTTGACGGCTGGAAAGGAGGAGAAGATTGCAAGTAATCCTGTGAGAACCATCGGAACGTCCTGTAAAAGGTCTGGAAGTCTGAACCATACAGAAAATGCTTTCACACTAGAAACAAACCAAACCTTTGTTCAGTTTGATCCGGACCGAGACTACCTCTTTTCGTCTGACCAAATTTCATCTGTTTGGTCCAGACCTTGGTCCGGGGAGGTTTCACACCTGTAATTTTAATTCAGATCAAACTGAAAAGTCCGAAAATCGGGACTAAACAAGGTAGGATACACAAATAATATCTGATATGATATTTTATTCTAAAATTCGAAGAGTCTAAAATGATACTATCAGACCGCATATTTTATATATAATATTAATATTTCATTAAATACTATTAAATCCAGAAAAAAATCAATGAAAATATATTGTATTCTAAATGTCATTGTATTTTAGTGTATATATATAATGATTATTATGTAATCACATTTGCATTCCAATAAAAATATACAATCTTAATTATTAATATATTTAAATTTTAACTAATTTATCAACTTGTGATTTTTCTTATGATTTTTTTCAGTATATATGGGAAATATTAATTATTAATTATAATTACAATACTAGTTAATACTAATTATATTATTAATAAATTAGAATTTCTTAGTATTTAGTCCTGAGCTGACATAAACTCCATAAATTTGTGCAAAACCTGAAAATTAATGTTATTGCTGCGCATATTTGGAATATTCTAAAATTTTTTCTAAATTGTACATTGAATCTTAACCTAAAACTCATGTTATTTGTGCAGCTTTTTTGTCTTCATCATATTTTTCTGTAAATACTAAATTCTCCCAGTTATTGAAGCAAATGAAACCAAAAAAGATTTAAACTGAATCATTGTAAGAGCAAATATTTGCTCCCGTACTGTTTACGTTTACTGTGTCTTTTGTCAGAGCTTGACTGCACTTTCTCTGTTTAGTAGTCTTAAAAAAATCAGAGCTGCTCATAATATACAGCCCACATTAGCACCATTAAATATTTACACAGCCACGTACAGCTCCAATTGCATGGGTATTTAAGCTAGTTGCAGTTTATGTCTGTAGTTAAGCATGGTAAAGCTATTGAATTTCAGTGGAAGTCAGTAAAAAGTCACATTTCCTGGCCTTGTTCTACCTGCGATTGGAGTCATTTAGCAAGGATATGATCGCAGTTCCCTAGAGATCCCTTCAGCACGGCTCTCCTTCCTTCTCAGAATATCCCATTTCATAAACTCCTACCTCTATTATTTATTGCCATTATGTGACTCAAATGAGTTCAGCTAGATAAGAAATGAATATGTCCGGATTGACTCATTTGTACATGACTGGACGTGAAGCAGCACCATTTATCTGGGAAATGCGCGCAATTACGCTTTGATTAATAGATGCTCAACCTATTGAGTAAAATTTCCTATTGGACCTTGTATTATAATTTGGAACTGATCTTAATGGGAATTTTCTTCTGTAAGTAAGTAAGTAAGTAAAATTGATTTATTTAGTCACAAAGCGCTTTACAATAGACAACAATGGATAAAAATAAAATAAAACAGATAAAATTTATTTATATATAAAGTACAGAGATTACCCAAAAGCTAACCTGAACAGTCGATGAAGAGCAGATTTGTTAAGTGAAAAGAAAAGTGAGTTACAATAATCAATACAGGGAAAAATGAAGGCATGAATGAGCATCTCCAGCTCTGAGTGAGATACCACAGACCTCAATTTACTTAAATTACGGAAGTGGAAAAAACAGGATTTGGTCAGTGATTTGATGTGGGTTTCAAAGGATAGGTATTTATCAAGGTTCCTGTTACTCATTAGATTAACAAGTATTTAAGTTGACTTTAATTGGAACAAATTAGTTGAGTTAGAAAATAAGGTAACTTATCGCATTCAACTCAACTTTTTTACAGTGAAGATAAATAGATACTATATATTTGTTTTATTTATTATTATTATCCATTGCTTCCATTTGGAAAGCAAATAATATTACTGGTTGCATATTATGATTTAAATTCTGTACATTTTCCTATAGGCAAGCATTAATTTCTATCTCCATTTCCTGTCTACACATTCGTTTTATGTTACGATACTAACGGTCTCCAGGGTGTGTCAAAATCAGCCATTAATTTTTTGAGCATTGAGAGGCCATTACATGAGGCGTAAACTCAAACTAAATAGACTCTTTGTTTTGCTGACTGGAGTGGCTCCGTATTCTTTTGAATCTTTTTAATTGGGTCACAAGTCTACGTAATTGCTGTCTTCATCCCTTTCAATAAGCCTCGTGTGGCGACTAAGAGATAAACTGCCGGTGTCCAATAGGGAGAGCCGCCGCACCTGAGGATGACAGCGGAGACGGTATCAGCGTCTTCCCCGTGCCAGCAGGATTTTCACATCAAAAGGGCGTCTCATTAACACTGCCTCACTCTGAAATGAGTTCTGTTATATCTGAAAAAAAAAGAAAAGTTACTTCCTATCACTGGAGAACAAGAGTGTCCCCGCTCTCATCGGGTCTGAACTCAGATGTGTGGTCGGGGACTTGCTCAGAATTTGTCAGATCATGAAAATCATCAGAGTCACACAAGTCATACTGAAAAATTAGTTTAAAATGAATTTGGCAACCATTTAGGTGGTCAACTAATTGGGATACCAGCTAGTAGACCATCTTGAACCAGCTACCATTGCAAAACACTCGTTTGAGCTGGGTTTGCTTGTCATATCAGAATATGTTTGATTGGGAACAGATGGTCTTTTTCTTTAGATTTTTTTTGTTGTTGCTGTGGTGAAAAAAAAACAGCTGAATTAAGTTCCTGTGAGGTTTACACAGTGCAGACTGTGTTTTTGCTTTTGAAGGAACAGAAGCAGCTGTCAGAAAACCCCACGCTGGCATTTACAAGTAAACATGTCAGAATTGTCAACTTTTAAAGTCTCTCTCTCTCGGATTTCCCCCAAGATCTTAGATGCATCCCATCTATCAAACTGCAAAATAAAGCTCATCAAAATTTCTGTGGCTGATGCTCCAGTAGAACAATCTGGACAATGTTAAAGCTACACGGTGTAACTCTTTTAGTTTATTCTTAGCTAAAAACATTTAGTTCTTTCAAAAATATATGTGCTCATTAATGTATATTTACTTCGTTCAAGTATGAAGTATTCTCGTGAGAGTATAATATGCCATTGAAAATACATACGGGTAAGGGGTTTTAATGTCGGTCGCCATGTTGCCCCTCCATCTTGAAAATACATTAGCCAAAGAGGGACATACCCGTTAATTCAAGCTTCGCCTTTCGCGTTTACGTTTCAGTTAACACTCATGGACGAGGCCGAACTGGAAGCCATGTTAATCTTGGACTACATTGGCCACCGTAGGAGTTAAAACGAAATCGGATTTGAGAGGAACATAAACTAATATTCCCTGGATGGTCATATACCTTTTCACCGCTAGATGGGGGTAAAAATCAATCACACAGTGTAGCTTTAATTTTTCTACACCCCCACACATTGGGTCTTAAAGATTTATGGGGACTTTCCATAGACAATGCTTTTTATTCTGTACAAACTATATATTCTATCCCATAACCCTAAACCTGCCCATCACAGAAAACATTCTGCATTTTTACATTTCTAAAAAATACAAGATTCTGGTATTGGCACCCTTTGTCCCCATAACGTAGGGTTTCTTTTTCATGTAGGGACTAGTAAACTAGGCTGGCTGATCAATTGCACCATTTCATTGGAAAAGGTGTATCTGGGGATGTTTTAATATTCAAAGCTCTTGATTATTGGCTATACTTGGTATACAGCTTCCTGTCCGGAAAAAGC
This sequence comes from Pimephales promelas, assembly GCF_988280905.1. Lineage (NCBI taxonomy): Eukaryota > Metazoa > Chordata > Actinopteri > Cypriniformes > Leuciscidae > Pimephales > Pimephales promelas. Next base: position 30,643,357 of record NC_142780.1, read on the forward strand.
AGCTCTTATACTGTTTAATCACTTTAAAACAGTGGACTGGGTGAATCGAGGGCGTTTGCAGAGACAAAGTGACTGGAAAACATTCACAGATATTAATGGAAATGAAGACCGTTGATCTCATGTTATTCATCTCCTGGTTGTTTTGGACAGTGTAATCTAGTGGGAATGCCTACTTGCAACAAACCAGCATAACAGCTTGCCAACATCCAGTGATTAAACCATTGTTGGTGTGAACTCACTTTTAGAAGGGCAGCTGTACGAGACCCTGCAAAGCTGAGCAGGCCGTGACAGGTCTGAGGCGCAAGATGATTGATGAAGACTTCACAGTCAGACTCCTTCGTCACAGACACCTCTGAAAGACAAAAGTCAATGGCAGTCAATGCTGTCAATCATCAGTAATGAAGTAAGGACACATTATAGTGCTGTGTTTACAGCCGTTCCTGTTCACTCAGTCTAACACAGTGAGACACGACTGCCCCCTACTGGCCGCACTCAGAATAACCTCACCGGTATATGGCTGCTCAACTGTAGTTGTTATCCAGATATTTTGTATTTTCTCTGAAACAGCTTATTATATATATAGATATACGCACATATATAAAATCATGAGTATATATATATATATATATATAATTTTTCATTTATATTTCTTTTTTTTGTAAGAGGAAACATTATTTCAACCTAACAGCTATAATGTTATCAAGGAGATTCAAAATATTTAATTCAGTAATTAAAAGTAAAATTCTAGTTAAAGTCAGTATGTTTTTAGGACAAACCATTTTGAATATCTTTTATAGATGATGATAACAATACAGAGCATTAAACAACAATAATCACCATCACGTTTTTGACTAACTTTTTAATACAAGAAAAGGGCGTCATGCAAGCATTTTTGAGTGATGAAGACAACAGGCTAATTGAATTGAGTCATGAGTTGATTTCTTGAAATGGACAGTTTGAACTGACAAACTTTTCGTCTCTAACCTAATTTCTTTGTCTGAAGTTTACATTAAGATGTTATTAGAGCATCTGTCGAAACCATTCTGATACTTGTAAGTCAAGAGACAAGGAAGAATCAAGTTGCTCACTGACAGTATAGTCATGGTCTTTATATTCATGAGGCCTTCTTCTCTTTCTATACTGACACTAAATACTTCGAACACAAACAGTAATATAAAAATCACTGAAAGAATCAGCTCAAGTTTATTTCTGATCTTTAAGCTAGTTTAACATGGTCTCTGAAATGGTCTTCCAAGCCACAGGCCAGCAAATGAGATTCACCTGGTTTAAGATGTTTTTATTTTTCATCAGAGGAAATACACCCCAAACTTAGTTATAACTTAGTCTTTTAAGGATGGTGTTTTTAAACAAATCCATTTGTCAAACCAATGCCAAATGTTCAGGATTGTCTTCGCAAATTTATTTGGTGATGGTAGTGATTTACAGTATAATAACACTTACTATCATAGATATTAATCTTTTTTGGTTGTAAAAAGCTTTTGCGATGTAGAAATGTCTATTTCAGACAAATCAAACTGTGAAATTCAATATATGAACAGAAGGAAATATTTTGGATTATTCCTTCCTGTCATATCGGTTTGAATCAAGCAAAGGTAAATTTGTCATAACCTTCTCTCCTTGGTCTTGGGCCGTCCATCTGGGCAGCTCAAGTGGTCGTGCTGGACATAATTTGCCATGCAAATTCAGATGGCTCTTATCAAGCACAGTGTGTGTGTGTCAAAAAGAGAGAAACATTCATACAGACTCATGTGTTGGTTCTTACAAAAGAAACAGACTCCATTCAGCCTGCACTAATCCAGATGGGAAGTCAAAGAGCAGAAAGTCCACGGCACCAAAGTCATTTCATCACTTTTTTTATTCATTTAGATAGTTTTCTGTCATGCTTAAGGAGGGGGGAAGGAGAGAGAGAGAGAGAGAGCGGAAAATGACCAACATTGGTGAGGCGTTTTGCTTGACACGACTTCCTCACTCCGTCTGCCTTCCGTTATCTGTTTAATTCATCCTCCTATCTGGCTGTCTTTACCCTAGCAAAATTTCCCTTTGACACGCATGCCTTCCCGCGCATAATCCAGACCTACCGGGCAGAATTAGCACTGGAGGAATTGATAGAATGACGAAATGGAGAGAATAGGACAGGTGAAAATAAAATGTCAGAGCCAACGGACTGATTTGACTCCGAATCAAATTGTCAGGCTCGATACGGGCCGTGTTGGGGGAATGCTGACAGATGAAAAGTGTCAGGGAAGAACGGTTTGAAGAAAGAGGGGTAAAATGACATGGGAAAGAATATTTAAATAGATGAGCTCAAACTCTCCGTCTTTAACTTTCGATGCTAAACTTTTGATGGAAGGTCGAGCGGTTGGATGTGTCAGTATGACTTCCTGAGCTCTGCACTGTTTATTACATCATTATTAGCCTATTATTTGAACAAACCCCTACGCTTAGAATTAAACTGAGGAGCATTATCATACTGCAGTGTTTCCTAAACAATCATTTAGGGGCCACATGACTTTTGGTTGGATGACATGCACAAATTAGTTGGACATAACCGAATGGTTCAGTCTGGGAGTCAATTGGGAACTCAGTAACAGTTCTGAATGATTCAATTTGGTTGAATGGTTGAATTTTTTGTGTAATAGCTAATATTTTGATTATAGGTACATGTTAAGTGTTATCTACACAAATGACTTTTTGCTCCCAAGTTTTGTGGTATTTAAAAATGTTATTTTGATTCTTAAATCAATGACTTAGGCTACAGTGTTTTTATTAGTTATAATTTTCTTTTATATAGATTTTGATGACAATGCCTATTATTTGAAGAGGTTTATTAATAAGGGTGTCATAAAATAACCAAAAAAAGTGAGTTTGAGTCTGTTTTGTGAAGCATTTTGACTGACTCGTTGAAAATAAACGATTCATAAAAGTCCGTTTTTGTGATTTAGGACCACCTCTTGCATTTTGTTCCTTGCTCGTTGTTTAAATGAAATGATAGCTGATAAAAATGGATATTGACATGCACAAAACTTTCCCTAAAGCTTAATTTAGCTTCATCAACTACGTACTAACAAAGCCCAAAGCAAATAGCTTAGGACATGCTAGCAATGTGTAAGATCATGCTAGCAACATGCTAATCATGCTAACAAAGTGCTAAACAGGCTACAATTGAAAGCTCTAATTTCACCGTTCCTTGCTCATTGTTCAAAATGAAAAGATATCCGATAAGACACGCGTTGAAACTTTAGTAAATTTTTTATTCTATTTTTGTCGAATTTTGTTATTTTTAGTCACAGTCTTGCTTTTGAACATGAATGATACCATGTCGGTCTTCTTGAGGAAAAAAAAATAATTCTATTATTTTTCTAAGCAACAGACTGACTAGATTTACTCCTGACGGCAGGCGATAATACATACAAAAATATTTCATATAAGAGGAGGAACCTGAGCCATGTCAAGAGACCAGAATAGACTCATTTTGACTTGACCAAGTCAGAAACCACCCACAATACTATAGCAGCTCCCTAGCAAACCATCCAGCAATACTCTAGCATGTGTGTGTGTTTTGTGATGCGTCTAAATATTCTTCACGAGAGTGTTGATCAGTGTTTCTGTGTCATTGATTCATTCTTCATAAATGAGCTGTCATTGTGAAGCATTCGACTGCACAGCGAGGAGTCATTTAGTCCTTCATGCGCTGGTAATGACCGCTCAATTAATGCAGTTCATCACAGGAGACTCCTGTCACTGATTCACACGCCACCGCTGCGGCTCAGGGTCCAATGTTCTGCGCTTTATCATCCTCACTGTGACCCAGAAGTAAACAAACTGTCTTTGTGCTTAATTTCAATATTGGGTCTTTTTGGGATGGGTCAAAGTTCTGAAGGCCAGTAAGTGAATTGTAATCAGATCAAATCTTCTGTTTGTGTATGTTGACAGGTACTCTCACCTGGTCCCATCCCTGCAGATGATGCAGTTCTCCGCAGCCGCAGGTTTGAGTCGTCTGCTCATAATTCTGGGCATGTTGAAGCCACTCATTCAGGGGGATGGTGTCTCAGAGGAAATCCTTCAGTTACAGGTCAGTCCACAGGGTCCATCTGAGCCGAGATGGTCCTCACTGCAGAACATGAAATCCACGGGGAGGGGTCGGATCCACATCCAACTCTTCCCACCTTACATATACCTAAACCAACTCAGCTCCACCCCCTGATCCCTAACCCCACCCCTAAACCTACCCATCTCCAATCCCTGATCCCTAAACCCACCCCTAAACCTATCTAACTCCACTCCTTGATCCCTAAACCCACCCCTAAACCTACCCAACTCCACTCCTCAGATCTGGATCCGACTCCACCCCCTGGATCTCGTGTACTACAATGAGGTGCTACTGCCTGAGTAAACAAACAACTAACAACAAAGGTTATGATGCCACTGCCACTGATTCCCAACCAAATAACTTTAGGGCATTTCAACAAGCTCCAAAGAGTAATATAATAGTTGAACCTATTAAAAGAAATGAACTAGCCTATAAGAAATACAATAGTAGCCGTCAGTAGATTCATTGATTTGTTTGTTGTTTTTTGCTTAACTAATTTTGCTTTGACTTGTTGCACATAAATAAAGAGAAATTAAAACTTACAAAAATACACAATAGATTCAAATAATTGATTCATTTCATGATTTTGTTTTCTGAAATAACTACTTTTTGTTTAATTGTTAAACCTATAAAAATAAATTTCAACTTAAAATAAAAATACTAATAACAATTACAATAAACTGTATCATAAAGCGCCATTAAAAGCAGATTGTCAAAGCGATGTACACCAAATAAACAGTACATACATAAAACAATACATTAATAAAAACCCAAGTAATACATTAAAGAGCTAAAGTCAACAAGCAAATTTCTGGATTTCCTCACCCCAAAAGTTCTGAAATAACTACTTTTGGTTTTACCTGTTAAACCTTGAAAAAAAAAATCTACATAATATGCTGCCAATACATAAAAATAATTAATTATGATTCATTTCATGATTTTTCTCATATATGTTCTGAAATAACAATGAAAAGAAATTACAACTTAAAATGAAAATACATATTAAATGTCAAAAGATTTAAATAATTAATTATTAGATCTTAAATAACTACTTTTGGTTTCCTTGTTAAACCTATAAAAATATATTATACGTATTAGTTGTCAAAATATAGCCAGCCGAACCACAACATTTTTTGAATAGAATATGAGTATGACGAAGTCAGGCTAGTGCTAGTCAAAATATTGACGTAATGAATTGATTGAATTCATGGTTTTCGAATCTTGTTGAAACTATAAAACGAAATTACAACTTAATTTTTCAACAAACTTTTTGTTATGTTGATAATGAACGTAGATTCTTACTGAGGGGGCTGCGAGACTAAAAACATCATTCAACAACATGGCCACTTGGTGGTGCTGTTGCTTAAATTACAGTCGTATCTATGAGCTAGTTGACACGCAACGCAGGGCAGGATTTCAGGAGAACAAGAGAATCAGTAATGATCAGTTGTCTAATATGAACAACTTTCCCTGACTGACTGTGTGAATGTGAGAGTCTGCAGACAGAGACTGACGCGGATGCTTTGTGAAACGTCTTCAGACAGGGTTTCTCAGGCCACGAGGCAAAACAGCCGCGTGCAGTCAATGTACGACGCCGCTTTCTTCGCTCCAGTTCCACCCAATTTCATGCACGTTAACATGCGGCCACGAATATGCAAAACATTTATTGGAATTTTGAATGGCCCCTCTTCCCCCTAAAAAGCTACAGATTCCCATTTACGACATGAATCAAAGGTTGACCCGAGGAACGGAGAGGTGATTTAGAGGAATGTTTTGAGCTTGAAATAATTAATGCACAACGGGACGGTGGTGAGGACTAGGGTACGTTTTCCCCCTTTATTTCATGCTCATCCTTCCTCTCTATCTGCATAAAAACAGACAGTGTTTTTAAGACCTCCGTCTCATTTGTCCGGGAAAGATTAGAAGCATAAAAAGAAAGCAATATGTTTCTTTGTAACGGTAGATTTCAACAAAACAAAACAAAATAAACAAGCTTTAAATATCTGCATGTTTGCTAGAGACAACAACAACTTTGCTTATGTTGTTGGCATAGCCTACATGCAGTGGGCTGGTTAAAGCATAATGGTTCAGCGTCACGTTTTTTAACGTTATAAATGTATAAATGAAAGTTAGATGCATGTTAATTACGTATATTTACTACATTTGCAAACTTCAGAAACGTCAACAGCTGCTGTTTTGCATGGAAGTCAATTGAGAATTTGCACATTTGCAGTGACGTTCATTTTTTACAACTCGTTTGTTACGAAAACTTGCTGTTTTATATGAGAGGTCACAGGAATTGTGTGTGTTAGGATTTATTTCACAGCACATCCCACTATGTCTATAGGCCTATTAGTTTTCAACAGTTTCTGACCGTCATAAATTTCTGAGAGCTCATAAATATTCAAACTGCACTTTAATTATTTAATATTTTTATAATGATCTTATTAATAAATGTTCAAACCATGGTTTGTATTTATTGAAAGAAATGTTCAGTCCAGCCATAAATTATACACTACTGTTCAACAGCCGTGAAGTGTCTTATGCTTAGAAACACTAATTTTTAAAGTGTTTTCTTATTTTTAATTTTTTTTTATTTTTAAAAAATAAACTCTAAAATGTGATCTATTCCTGTGATCACGTCAGTCAATAGTGTAACATGATCCTTCAGGAATCATTTTGATTTACTGCTCAAGAAATGTATTATTTTTTCATGATTCTTTCATGAATATAATGTTTAAAAGAACAGCATTTATTTATTAAATTATTAATGCCTTTACTAACAGTGGTCAATTTAACATGTCCTTGTATAAATAATCATTTATTTATTTTTCATTTTATTTCAAAAACTTTCCTCCCAATTTAAAAAAAAAATATTTTCTCTTTTACTACATCAATTTAAATTAAGCTACAGTGTGACAAATGATCTTAACTAATAAAATTGCATGCATAATAATTATAAAAATGGCGAAATCTGGTGTAATATGTCACACAGCAGGTCATGTTACCTTCAGGTCCATGTGTTCAAAATATTTCATGCCAGGCCAGTTTCAGGTCTTGCTGTTGCCCACAGTGACTGATCAACGGATGTGATGCGACAACTACAAATCATTGTTTAGAGAAACAAAAGAAAAGGTTTTGTCAATGCTTACACTGCATTCACATAAGACTTCTTTACACAAGAACACAGACAATCAAATAGCAATTAGCGGTTACATGGTGCTTTCATGTTTAACATAGAGGAATTGTGGCCCTTGAAATGCTTGTCGACATTTAATTTGACTGCTCTGCCTCTCAGAATGGAGGATTGTTCTTCATGAGAGGGTCTGCTCCCCTCATGCTATTGACTCAAGTGTTGACTTGACGTTTTCAAGTGAGTCTGTCCGAGGTCACCAAGAGAATTTTACATTTGCATGCCTATTATAATGATCAAAGAGTAACAATGAAATATTGAACCATCTAAAACATCCCTGGCATAATATATGTCTAGGTAAATGGATTTGTCTTAGCTATTAAGTGAGATCTGAAATTTTGAATTTTTATTTTGGCTGACTTATGTGTGAATGTTTGAAAAAATAGTTTTTTCTCCCGTCAGAAATATCTCCTGTGTAACCCTGCCCACCAGAGTGCTGCAGTAGATGAGCATTTCTTTCTCAACGAGAGCGCATCTCAAGTCCGGTAAGACTTTTGCCCCCATTTTACAAGATGTAAATTAAGTCAGAGGTGTCCCCACAATGTGTCTGAGAAGTTTCAGCTCAAAATACCTCACAGGAGATTTTTTTGTGTGGAAGCAAACACTCTTTCTCATGTGATGCAAATGCAAATGAGCTGCTGCTTCCCGCCCCCTTTTCCAGAAGAGGGCTGTGCCTTTACAGCTCGTGCCTTGGATACTCAGACAAAAACAAAACCATTTCCAAAGAATGCGTTTTTGCATTCCACTGTGCTGCTTTTCCATTATTTTCTATGTACTGTAAGCGCTTTAGTTTTTTTTAAATCCCATTCGAGGCACACAACACGTCTAAAAACGCAAGACACGGGCAGTGGAAAATGCAATGTGTCGAGACATGATTTTTAAAGGTTAAACTTCTTTTAACTTGAGGCTGCGTTTATAGAACGGTGTTCCCTGCCCGAAAAACTGTAAAAGATGCGAGATGTGTGCGTAACGGTCTTTCTAGCTAGCCTGTAGAAAAGCGATGGAAAAGTAGCGCTATGAAATGGAAAAACGCATTCTGTGTTTATAGATACAGCCAACAACAGAATATTTAAAGGAGTAGTTCACTTTAAAAAAAAAAAAACAACTTTTGCTGATAATTTACTCACCCCCATGTCATCCAAGATGTCCACGTCTTTCTTTCTTCAGTCGAAAAGAAAGTAAGGTTTTTGATGAAAACATTCCAGGATTTTCTCCATATAATGGACTTCAATGGGAACCAAACGGTTCAAGGTCCAAATGAGAGTTTCAGTGCAGCTTCAAAGGGCTTTAAACGACACCAGACGATGAATAAGGGTCTTATCTAGGACCCTTCGAGTCACAACGCGAAAAAAGATTCGTTCATTTTGATGAACGAGTTTGAATAGGAGAGCCACAAACGCTCATCACAGAACAGAGCAAGGCGACCATTTGTGCTTATAAAACTTAAACGTTTTTATTTATTTTTTAAATGACAGTTCGTTTTACTAGATAAGACCCTTATTCATCGTCTGGTGTCGTTTAAATCCCTTTGAAGCTGCACTGAAACTCTCATTTGGACCTTGAATTATTATTATTAACAAGATCAACAATAAATTCATAAAGTGCATTGTTATTATTAACAATTACTCAAGTCAAATGTAAACATTCAGTATAGGTATAACAAAGAAAGAAAAAGAACCATCTTAATAGTGATTTCTAGTCTAGGCGCGCAGTGGCATAATTTACGATGTCCTTGACTTTTTAGGGAGATCTCCAGATATAAGCCTCTCTCTAGCAAGACATCTGTGCATGTGATCACTGGGGAATCGTTTGATGATCGGCTTCCTTCAGATCTCAACCAAGTGAGTGTCAGTCCCACTTTCTACCTTCACTTCTGAGCTATAGTTAGTTTTAATCAGAGGCAAATCCTATGCTGAACGTCTCATTAACTGTCATCTCTCCACGTCAGGTGGTTGCTGAACTTCAGAGCAAGTTTTTGGAGCGCTCTTATCCAAGTGCCAATCACATTCAAATTCGTGGGGCGGATCGTCATATGATCTACAAAAATCCATCCTCGGTTATCAAACATTTGCATAAGCTTGTGTCACTCAGACAGTCCAACCAACAGAGACAGTGAGATGCTTCAGAAAATGCAGCGTCTCCAAAAACAACAGTTCAATAACACTAACAGTTACATCCCTGCAGCTGTACATGTCTTCTGTGATGCAAGTAGCCAAATAACAGCATCATATTTCTGCTTACAAAGGAAACCGAAATCTGTGTAGTTTGTTTGCTTAGGGATTGTACTTTTTTTTTTTGTTGAACTGCTGAAGACAAACTGCCTCTGTGCTCTTTTTTTTTTGAGTCAATGTCGTATTTCACTTTAAAGGGATACTCTACTTTTTTTGGAAATAGGCTAATTTTACCACTCCCCCAGAGTTAAACAGTTGAGTTTAACCGTTTTCGAATCCATTCAGCCAATTTTCTGATATTTAGAAGAATATCAGTAACCAGACAGTTTCTGGTCTCATTGACTTCCATAGTATATTTTTTTCCTACTATAGAAGTCAATGAGACCAGAAACTGTCTGTTTACTGATATTCTTCTAAATATCAGAAAATCAGCTGAATACATTCGAAAACAGTAAAACTCAACTGTTTAACTCAGGGGGAGTGGTAAAATGAGCCTATTTCCAAAAAAACAAAATGGAGTATCCCTTTAAAAATCTAAGTACTGTTTTAGCATCAAAATGTCACATTAATGCCACACAACCCCCCTTTTTTATGAAAAATGTTTCCGTTAGACATTCCGAAAGACGACAATAAAGTGGTGTGTTTATCCTGAGGATTGAAGTTTAATTGACACCACATCAAAATAAAAATTTCCAACAGATCTGGAATTTTATTCCATCCATATACATGCATAGCAACAACATTTTTAAGAAATATTTTTCTTACATAAGGACATTGGAATGATCATTTTTACAGTATTCCCTTGTCTCGTCCCACCCATCAATCACCACCATTGATAAACCTGCTTTTGTACAATTTCATTTTTTTTTTCCAGGAGTAAGAAATAGCTGCTTTTCTCCCTTTATAATACTGCTTTCCGTAATGTTCCCGCCCTCCTTTTTTCTTGTTTTTTTTTTTTACAAAGTATTGCGCCGAGAGCAAATTTTTAAAAAGGGAGAACAAAGGGAGTGTTTCAGCAAACAGAAATACAAGTACTATACAAGAATGCTGCCCTCCTCATTTAAACATCCACTTCTGAGTCGAAGAAAAGACACAGACAAACAGCAACATGTATATGCAAAGCCATGTGTACAGTATATGCCAAAACACGAGCTGCAGCGTTTTGCCTGGTTAACCCTCCAAACAGTTTTAAGGCTGTAGTCAAGAGAATCATACTGCAAGTGACATTTTGACATATACAAAAAACTGTACCAGCAAATAAGAATACACAAGTGCTCCAGTAGCTATTGTTGGGTCTAAAACGCATTTCAGTTTTGTATCCCGTGCCTATTGTCTCCTTGAACCTAACATACATTGTAAACAATATGTCTGCTACACAAGAATGACTATACATTAACATTACAAACAACTCTGATATAAACTTTCTTTGAATTTAAATTAAGAGCACTACTCCTATTAATACTGATTGTAAAATAAATAAAATGTGAAAGTGGCACCAATATTACACTTGGATTTTTTTTTTTCATCATTTTGCATTAAGTCTTCAAATAACGAAAAAAGAAGCTTCTCTTGATTGTCCACAAGCAGTATATAAAACTGCATGATGCACTAATTCAGACACGACCGTGTACCCAAAATAAGAGGGGAGAACAAGGGAAGAAGAGCATAATTTCATTTCACGTGCTCAGCGGCATGTGACGAGCAGTAAAACTTCTTGTGAGTGATAAAGTTTGACAAGTTATTGAACTGGATGTCACAGAGGCGGCAGTACTTCCCACTGCCTGCTGCCGGCGCTGAACCGTTTATGCCTTTTCCGGCAGGTGCGGACTCTTCCATGGGGGATTTAGAAGTGGGAGATACATTCTCGTTTGGGTCGGGAGGGTTCTCGGCTCCCCACGTGGGAGATGTTTGTTCCACTGGCGATGAGACGTTGTGAGGCTGATTCTCCTGCTGGGGAGTTGTTGGTGTCTGGCGATCCTCTTTATGACCACCGTTGACAATCACCATGCCCCTGTTTTTGGGCAGCAGGGGCAGTGGCTCCTTGCTGGGATGGGCACAGCCATTGGCCGCAGGCGGTTCTGTTCCAGTCTCTCCTGCGCCATTGCTGCTTTGCTCCTGTTCGGCTGCCTCACCCTGCATTGCGAGACTCCCCGCCATGTAGTCGCCGCTCTTGATCCCGAAATATGGCGAAATTGGCTCTGTACCCTTCACCTTCTTTATTGCTCCTGGATAGAGACAGTGAGGCAAAAACATGTTCTTGTTCTCATCTTTCGAGGCCATGAGCTGTGCATCACCAAAAGCTTTCAGATCCGGTGCCGGCCCGAGGTGTGGTGGGAACATGCCTCCGTTTTGCACCATTAACTTGTTGCCACCGTTCTTCTCGCATTTCACAGAACTCTTGTCATAGATGTCATCTGAATTATTGGCTTCGCTCTTAATGCCCTGGAACATCGCCTGCTCCAGATTGCAGATCTCACCATGCTGAGCAGCTGTGACGGGGCAAAAGTTCTGTTTATGTGCTAGGTAATTCTCCACTTTGTTAAAACTGATCTTGCAGACTGTACATTCGTGATAGTCCAGCAGTCTTTTAGGCGAGTTACACGACTTGTCAGGAAGAGGCGAGCACTTTTTGCTGAGATCTATTGGAGCATCGAGTTCCTGTGGGTCTGCAATAGTGTTACCTTTGGGGGCGAGGATGGGCTTGGAGACAGCTAGAGAAGCATCTAAGTGTTTCGGGACGAGGCCCGGAAAAATGTCACACCGGGGATGGAAGCGGTCGGCCAGACTTTCTACCGTCTCTTGGGATGTACAGGGATTTCCTAGATTAGGCAAACCCATGAATCCCGGCTGCCCCATGGGCTGCCGTTGCTCTTGGTCAGGTAGACACATCTCGTACATCTTCCTCCGCTTGCGCGTTCTCATGGTCCGCTGCATGGCAGGCACCTTCGCGGACATGCGTTTCATGGGTGGGTCGTGGCGAGTGGCGCAATAGTACTGCTTGTGAACCATGAACGTTTCATGCCGGCTGAAGGTGATGTTGCATGCTTCACAGGTGGTCTTGTTTGGGTCATTGTCACTTTCCACCAAAGATGTGCTAGGACTCTTCACCTCAGGCTGTTTCCCACCAAGCCTTTCCTCAACTCCTGTCGGTGTAGTAACCTTCTTTACTTGCCCAGCGAGGTCTTTTTCAGGCACTTTCCCACCAGCGTTCATTATATCCAAAACAGACGAATTCAAGCAAGCTGTCGTCACCAGATGACTGTCGGTCTCTGACGGAAGGCATCCGGGGAGCATGCCGACTGAAGTGTGGCCACTGTTTGGACTTATGGCATCGGAAACCTTGTCTGGAACACTAGAGAAATCCGGGGACTTTGCCATGTGCTGCCAGCGACTATTGCAGTAGTGCTTCTTATGAACTAAGTAATTGTCTAGATTATTGAAGGTGATGTTGCATTCAAAGCAGGTCGCTCCTTTGGGCATCAGAGGACTGTAGATGACAGGAGGGTAGCTGTTTCCTCCATGGCGTAGCCTGCGATGCACAAGCTCTGACATTTTTGCTAGAATCTCAGATGCTTGTGGTACCACAGAAATGTCCTGGGAGAACGCAAACTGCGACAGAAACGGACCCATGGGAAAGGTTGGGCCCATGTTGTGCTGGACAGGAGAGGAGGCTAGTCGTGGACTAGAGGGTTCTGATTTGATTCTGGTGTAAGAGAAACTAGCCTTGCTGCCTGGGTGACTCTCCCCCTTCTGCAATCCGAGGGTAGGTTTTTTCTCAGGTCTTTCAAGTTCTCCATCAGGACTGTTGGCCTTGTTGGGTGTGCTTTTGGGACTTTGCATGACTATATCCTTCCTGCCTGACACTTCTGCTCTTGCCGCCTGCAGACTTTCCTCTCCTCCTCTTGGGGAGTTTTCGCTGTCACTCTCCCTGTGAATCTTCCCAGAGTGTCCATGTAAGTCTTGATGCTGCAGCAGTTCCCTATGGTTCTGGAAGCTGATGTGGCAGTGATTGCATCTGAAGGCTGCCTGTGACAGGTGTGAAAGGATGTGGTGCTGGAATGTAAGGAGTGAATCTGCTGTGAAGTTGCAGATTGTGCATTTCAAGCTGGTGCCAGGGGGAAGAGACTCCTCCATTTTGACACCTATGAGAAAGAAAAAAGACAGTTGTTTTTTTTTTTTGCCAGTCTAGCATTTCCACTAATTTTACATTGTCTCTGTGACTATTTTGTAAACATGCTGTGAAACTAATAGTATAATATTGTAAAGACTCAAGGGCGGATCTGACTATGGGGAATTTGCATATCATAATTCATAATTATTCAAACAGGTTTGTATCAGATCAGTCTTACATGTTAATACATCTCCCGTTATTTTACCTGCATGCATGCATGTTTATCTTAGTAATTAACCACAATTTGACTGCAATTAGCTACACAGATCACATTTTACAAACAGGTAAAATTTAATTAGCTCAATTGTCAGAATAGTATTTTTGGGGATTATATAATATGAAATTGTTTATATAATTTATCATCTTTCTCATTAACGTTCGGCTGCTGATTTGCTCTTTTTGTGACTGCTAAATGAGTACAAAATAGCAATGGGTGATGAGTAAGCTAAATAAAAATTTCAAAAGTTATCTATGCAATCTTTAAGTACATTGATTGTGAGAAATAAAAAATGTAAATGGACATGTCCTGTAATTATGATAACAGAATACCGTGTACTCACTATGTGAGCTCAAGTGCATCTCCAGAGCACGAGGGCTGCTGAAGCTCTTGTTGCATTGTGGGAAAGGGCAGATACTGGGAGTTTGGTGGGAATTGGCATCTGTCTCTTCTGGGACATTATCTGGTTCCCTCTGCCGCCCGCTGCAGTAATACATCAGGTGGGCCTGAAGGTTCCTCTCACTCCTGTACCATATCCCACATGCTTTACAGGGGAAGATGTCCTCTGAAACACAGATACAAGCATGTCAACTATATTTATTTGTTTATTGTTATATAACATTATGTTTTTATTGTTTGTTTAATGTCATTCAACATATAATTATTGCCAATTGCATTTATTAAGGAAATTCTCATCATTTGGCTATGGAATTGTATTTCTTTTTCCTTTTCATGTGTTCTTTGGAAGTGGAACTGGAATGGTGGAATTAAGCAATTCCTTAATCCCATCCCTATAGGGGATATACTCTATCAAAAGGGGCATTGGGAGTATTTGGGATGGCTGTATGTCAGTTCATATTTACGGGTGATGGAAGAAGATGGAGAAGTTACTCGAATAGTCTAATAAAATGCTTTTAAATAACAATTCTGCTGTGATGTTGCATGGCAACAGAGATGATTCCAGTAGGCTTGTGCCCTTTCCTCAAGGGCAAATGAAAACACTGCACCATCTGCTAGCAGCATCTTCTGTGTCAAGCTGAACTCTAGACCTCACTGATAAAAGTCAACAAACAAAGTATTTGCAAATGGCTTGAATTTTGCAATTACAAGGTTGGTCAGAGTCCAGACATGTTTACTGTACCCCTAAACGGAAGGGCAGAACATCTTGTTCCTCCAGTAGAGGTTAATCTCTGAATAACTACAACCGCATACTCTGTTTTCAGTGTAGTATGTGCATGTGTAACACGTTCTGAACTGGCTCAAATAATTGGTTGGAGTGCTTAACGGCGCAGCTGCCGGAACAGGTGAAACCCCATATGCAGCATTATTGAGGCCAAGTTTTATGGCAAGACCAAACCCTACAGCTTTATTGTACAAGTACGTTGACAGTTATTAGTCTTGATTCGCCGCATACATGTTTATGATGCCTGTGGACAGGTATTGAGTTTGTGTAAACAGAAGGAGTTGACTGTACGTACTGTTGACTATAGCTGTGGGTAATATGGAGGCCATGGCAGCTTGCTGGGGCAGGAGCTGGATGGTGTCCAGGAGGCGTGCTGGGTACATGCCCTCACCGAGAGACATGTGATTGACCGCCTGCAATCGAGAGTCAAAGTCCACTGCGAATGCCACCAGCTCCTCGCCTTCCATCATGTTCTTGGTAGTGGTGCACCACAACTGACCACCTGTGTGACAGAGAATAATAGACGCATCATTACTGCTGCATTTAGCCAATTCAGTTTAAAATGTATGCAAATGTTTTTCATGTAAAAGTACTTGTTATGATACATTTATATTAAAGCTACACTGTGTGATTTTTACCCCCATCTAGCGGTGAAAAGATGAATATTAGTTTCTGTTCCTCTCAATTCCGATTTCGTTTTAACTCCTACGGTGGCCAATGTGGTCCAAGATTAACATGGCTTCCAGTTCGACCTCGTCCATGAGCGTTAACTCAAACGTAAACGCGAAAGGCGAAGCTTGAATTAACGGGTTTGTCCCTCTTTGGCTAATGTACTTTCAAGATGGAGGGGCAACATGGCGACCGACATTAGAACCCCTTACCCGTATGTATTTTCAATGGCATATTATACACTCACGAGAATACTTTATTACTTGAACGAAGTAAATATACATTAATGAGCACATATATTTTTGAAAGAACTGTGTTTTTAGCTAAGAATAAACTAAAAGAGTTACACAGTGTAGCTTTAAGATTTTAGCTAAACATTTTGTCACAAAATTCATTGTTAAATCCACTTAGACTTGTAAAATGGAAGACAACTTAATAATTTTGTGTTGGGACTACATTAATCATTTTTGTTGATATAACTACACTCTTAGAAAAAAGGGTTCGATATATATTTAGCATAGGATTCTTTACTCAACTCCAAAGGACATTTAATGCTAAAAAAGGTCCTATAATGAGAAGAAAGAACCCTTTTGGCACAAAGGTTCTTTAAAGGCTATTATTCGTTCATATTACATTATTCTGCAACATTTTGTAGTATGTAATTAAATTATTGTTTAATAAACTGTTTTAACTTAATATCACAGATTTTAATCATGATGATTTTGGAGGATAAAAACTGAAATGACACTCTTCATCTGATATTGATCAATTAAATTTTTTAACCCTCATATCTTGAATTTTGTGATCATTCACATGCATTCCATTTTAGGGGTTCCAAATATGTAGCGCTTTAGAACCTTTTAAGGTTCTATATAGAACCTTTCCTTCTAAGAGTGTACCTGGGCAGTGGGTCTGTAGTTCCCTGCATGCTTCGCATGGGACTGAATTAGGAAAGTAAATTTTGAAATTAAGTGTTCTGTAGATTTTTTAGAAAAGAGAAAGACTTGTTAGAGTTTAATGTTCAGTTATGTTTCTGCAAATGCCAGTTCTGAGACCAGCCTCTTCTTACTTGCTATAATTATAAACAAAACTCTCTATAGCATATTAACATATAGGTTCCTGTCACACATAACTTTTGCTAGTTAGTAAGACTTAAATTTATTAAGTTGGTGTAACAAAATAAACGCTTTACTTTTGAACTTTCACGGTTCCCAGGTTGACATTGATAATATTAAGAAATGTTTCATGAGCAGCAATCAGCATCTGGAGGATCATGTGACACTGCTGAAATTCAAAAATAAATAAACACTGGGTAAAAATGGAGAGTTTCTGGGGAGGTACAATCTGTCCAACTAATGGAAGACAGGGATTGGGTTAAAAAAAAAAAAAAATCACTCTTTTGGGTGGTGATGTTACACACTTTAGCTTTAATTAATCATGTTGCTTCAGAGGGATGGTATATCTTTAAGGTCTACTGCACATCTAACATTTGGAGTTCAGATCAAACATTCTGCTTGATCATTTTAAATATACTCAGAGTAGACAGGAAAAGAAAAGCAGGGAGGGATAGATGGAAGTCAGTGGAAGGGTTTAAGCTCAGATAGCATTTATCTTCACACACGGAAGGATTTCAGCCACACTTCATTTGCCATTCAAGAGATTAAAGTTTTAAAAATGACTATTTACTAAAAAATCTGGCTTCCGAGATAACAACAAACTATGATACGCAGATGCTAAATGGCAGAATTAGGACATTGTTTCAGTAGGGAAGCTGGACAATTAATTAAAGCTCTCTGTTAGCTCTCAAACACACTGACTGACGGAGCTTCAGAGGGGAAGATGAGCTGTGCTTTCAGACCAGCTGTAATGAGAGAAAAACAGAAAGGCCAATTTCTGAATTTAAGGAAATTTACAATAGGCAAACATTAACGTTGAGAAACAGACTACCTACCTAACTAGTTGACTAATAAAAACAAGTAGTCGTGCAAAAGCTAATCAGCATTTTTGGGTGTAACGCATTCAGATTACTTTTCAAATATGCAACGCAAGTTACTTTGTTTTGCTATTTATTGACTGACGGCACTCCTGTCCTCATGTTGAGAGAAATCATAAGCAGAGAGGCGTTGCGAGCGCTGTGTAAACATGGTTATTGTAGTTCTACATTAAATGTGAGCATGCACATCTCACCAACACAAAAACAGATTTAGTATTCCTCAAAATGAATAAATCCAAACTCATAATATGATGCAAACCTGCAATTATTAAATATGTTAAATATACTTGATCTCACTGCAGACCTTCGATGAGTCATTTTCAACTGAAGCAGTTAGTTACTTTTTTATTGTAATGCATTACTTTTAAAAAGTAACTTTCCCCAACGCTAATCCGTACAAATTTTCACAAGTTGGAATCTTATGTCAGACTGTTGACAGTCAAATCAAAGAGGTGCTCAAAAATGAAAGATATCATACAATCAGATCAGATTTATAAAAAGAAATGAAGTTAGAGAATAAAATGGATTTCTTTCTAACACAGGCACCGACTGCGAAAGCGTCAGTGTGTTAAAAAAATGCGCGACTGCTGCCAGAGAGAGCAGCTTATCAACGTGTGGATCTGCAGCGGAGAGACACGCTCTTCAGACGGGTCCTCTTCATCAGCGGGATCCTGTCACACACCACACACTGCCTGGAGAGGCTCTCTCGTTCCTTATCTCCTAATTAAAATAACAAAAACTACCGTCGCCATCAGCGCAGATCAAAACTGTCACCTGCAACAGCAGGAGGGCGCAGGTCACCTCTGCCTGCTCAATACTGCTGGAAGTTGCATGAAGAACTCATTACTTGCACTAGAAAAGAAGCCAGAATGTGATGCAGGGTGCCACAACCGCTGCGGCATTGTGGGATGGCCAGTTTCAACATCTCACAGCGAATCACTGACAAACTTCGACTGCCCAGAAATAAGGTGTAATAAGAATCAGAAAGATATACGGTAAGTGTTGCAGTCATGTCCTTCTCCGATGAAGATGTTTTTGAGGCTGCAAGTTTATGATTTATTTCACTGATTTTGCTTCAGGTTCTAGAACAACTCCAATTACCAAAAAACATATAATAAAAGTGTTATTTTAGTTATTAATTAAATAATTTTAAGTTGTATTTTTTTTTAAAACATTTTAAAATAATATTTTTCATTTTTATATATTCAGTTTTGATATCAGTTCAAGTAATTTTAAGTTTTACTTATTTATTTTAGTTTATGTATCTTTTAGTTTTAGTAATTTAGCGCTTTTAGTAATTAAGCTTAATTTTATTTTTAGTTCTTCAACTGAAACTGATTTGATTTCAAGATGCCAACATTTAATTTTTTTGCAAAGTTTTTCCATATATATATATTTTTTTTTCTATGAGTGAAAACTAGTTAATTTATTTTTATTTTTATTTTTAGTAAATAAAAATACTGTATCATACAAAACTAGAAATATGCTTCAAAACCATTAATATTAATAATTAATAATAGTATACCACGAATTGCATAGACAGAACAAATGCTAAATTATCATAATGGCAAAAATAAATAAATCAAATATAGTTCCTAAATTCTGAAGATATCATTTGATTCAAAATACTTTACACTGGATGACCTTTGACTTCAACATCAAAAGATAAGGGAAATATTTTCTCCTCCCAATTAAAAGCTGTTATGCCTATTTATTCAGCTATTACTACATGATTAAATGGTACATAATTATAATTATACATTCAATTATTAGCATTTAGCACCCCCCCTCCCCAACTGTGACCCTACCAGAATAATATACCTACAACCTGTTAAAAAAAACACACACTTCTGCCCGTTATCATCAAGCTTTGCATTTTTAATCCAATTTTGTGAAAAATTATGTTACTTCCAGTTCTTCCATCACACTCAAATTGAGCACTAAGCTTTGATGGATACAGCTTCTCTGTTGTACTTGATATTTTTGGCAAATGCAGTAGAAAATTGCACAATGCCAACTTACTAAAGCAGCAACAGTAAAAGTAGTATTCTAGTTTTCCATGTCAAACAAAACCTAACTCCATCATGCAGTGCGCTCGAACCCTTCGCAGGTACACTATGAGAGATCAGGCCAGCGTTCTCGACCTCAACTCAAGGTGCTCGCAGGGTCAAAAAGTCAAACTTAAAGAACAACCACAGTTCAGATGGAGACTTCCTGTGCGTCCATTGTAAGTTCACACACTGAAACGCACAGGCCGATGGCCAGCCCTAAAGTGAGAGACACGGGACCCTTGGTGAAAAGCGTAGCCGGCGCGCTGTGAGCTGTCTGAAGGCAGCAGAAGGCCTTTGTGCCGTGGCCAACGCAGTCGCAATGAAGCCTATTGTTTCCATCCTCCTGCAGCGCACCTGATAAAAGAATAAAGAACTATGACATATTCCAAAAACAATGGAGGAATTAAGGACACACAATACGCCAGCTGCTTCATTAAAACAATCAAAACCCGGTATCCTGTACATAGTCCAGATAACTTAAAAAAAAAAGGCTCTTTTCACACAGTCTCGCAGTATAGACTCGTCCTCGCTGCCCAAACTCCCCCCTCGTTCGCACT
The DNA here is from genome assembly GCF_988280905.1 of Pimephales promelas. Taxonomy (NCBI): domain Eukaryota; kingdom Metazoa; phylum Chordata; class Actinopteri; order Cypriniformes; family Leuciscidae; genus Pimephales; species Pimephales promelas. The sequence continues at coordinate 30,663,673 of NC_142780.1, forward strand.
AATGACGCTTTTAAACACTTACTTAAAGATGTTCACATAAAGGAATTACAGGGGGGGTTCAGAATTATGCAATTACACGTGTAAGTCCACGCCGCTCTAATCAAACACACCAGGATGAGCCGTCGTCTGAAAGCCTCAAAGGCACCCAATGCAGGGCACGAGCACTTTGAATGATCACTTTAAAAGATCGACCATGTTGTAAGAGCACAAAACGAGCCTTTCTAGCGCTCGTTTGCCGTCTCTTTCCGTCGTTTTGTGGCAAAAGCCGACAGAAGGGTTTGCTAATGAACTGGCCGGAGGACAGCTACTCAAATGTTTGCATGTGTAAACAGTAGAAGACTTTAATAGTTTGCTGTAAAATGCATAGTTAAACATATCTGTGTTTGTTTCTCCCATCTGTCCAGACAAAAAGCTGCATCGGAGGCCGTGACGGAAGCGCGGAGCACAAACCTCAGCGCTACGCCAAAAAATGACGCTGCCAAAAAACAAATCTGGGGCAAAGGAAGGCAAATGCATCCTTTATATTTTGTGTCAATAATGCTGTATTTGATGTGTAAATGGTGTCTTCGTTCCAGAAAGATCAGGCGGCTTTTACCTTCAGACCTTCAGGATTTAAAAATTCATTCACTACATGCAAAGCCTGAGCAAATACAAAATATTCCACTAGCTCCTTTTCTGTTAATATCTCTGCATAAGGAACAACATAATTATGACTTTCTGTTCCTCTGTTTCTTTCCATTAGAAAAAAACAGTAAGAGAGCAGTTCTTAAATGGAGGGTTGTAACCTGATTAGAAAGCAGGGAGAAAAAAAAATGAAACAATGTTAAATGGCAAAAAAAATAAAATAATTGTGCATAGGCTTATCAGCTGTTAAAAGGAGATGAAATGAATGCACTAAGTTATTAAAAAATAATAATAATCTAATACCGACAAACAGCAACAAAAGACCCACAACATTTCTTGATGCATGTTCTTGGTCGGCAATTCACCAATGCAGTTATTTTACAATCCAATAAATTCCCAAATGGATCAAATAAATCTTTCTAGTTGTGTTTCATTTGGAAATACATCAGATAATGGAAGTAAAATGGGTTGCATTTCATGCTGACTGGGTTCAGGCTGAACTAAGTAGAGAGAGAGATGATCTTAGGCAGTGTTTGCGAACACTAGTTTTGAATCACATGTGAATGCACATGCTGGGTTGTTTTAACCCAAATTTGGGTAGAATATGGACAAACCCAAATGTTGGGTTAAAAATGTCATTTCAAATTTGAACCCAACTTCAACTTTCACTTTCAACTGTACATTTTTTTCATTTTGCATTTTGTCCATATTTGACCCAAATTTGGGTTGAAACAACCCAGCATTTTTTAGAGCGTACAGTTTGAACCTCAGTAATAATAAGACCAAAAACACAACAAACCAATACAGCAAGTCTGTTACTTACAAGCCATCACATTGATATGATTCTGTCAACAATTACAGTGTATGGCCATAAGGGGGCACTGTTCACATACTGTACAGATCTGACCTACAGTATCAAAACTCTCTCTGCTCATCCCAACACCACACAAGACCAAACACACACACAGCTACTTGGCCCTTCCTTGTTCCTCTTAAAAGCGAGTTCGCTCATTTTGTAAGCATTTCAACTATTTCACCGTCTTGCATTATTTTCGGAAAGCAGGAAAATTATTCAACACATGAGCACATTCTTTGTGGAAGAGTCAAAGAAAATACAATGACAGTTGTCATCATATAAAAAGTAGTGTGATAGTTTAGTAATTCCTCAGTATCAGTCAGAAAAGTAAAATACGTTCTCAATGTTACATTTGCGCAATATTCCAATACTCAAAACACTTCCAATCAGATGCAGAAATGCATAATACTGAATGATTTATAAGTCCAAAATTTGATGTTTATTTAATGATTAAAAGCTAGTTTTGACAAATCCCTTTAGAAGTACTTTTCATTTGCAGAGTCGAAAAGCTTTAATTTAGTGTTTAGAGCAACAGCTGTGATGCGAATTAGCATTATAAAAACACATCCGCTCATCAGTTTAACGCCAAACTCTGTTTACACATCACATGAATGTTAAAAAAGCATTTATGGATGAAAAGCAAGCATCCCGCAGTGGAAAATGAGTATATATTTGGCTTGAAATTACACATTTGTTTTGTGCGTGCTTTTAATTATGAAAAAAATAAAAATAGAATTTGATCTCCTTTTTATCATCAGCTCGCTCGACGTGAAAAAAAAAAAAAACGGATTTGAAATACTCCAGGGTAAATGAGAGTGTTGAGCAAACAGATCAGCGTTCACTTCGTCAGGTTTCCGCGTAATGGTTGCGGCTAGTCGACATGTGTTTACTGCGACCCCCGCTGGGAGGGACACACACACGCCACCCGTCTTGACCATCAGCGTTAATGGGACGTCACGGCTTCGTGGCAGCGGGGAGCGGTAGTGTTGAGTTGAGCGGCAGACCCCCAGCTGTGGTCGGTGGCCCGCTTCCCCTTCCCAGCATGCTCCACGCTGGGGAGCAGGTGAACGGCCGGGATCCAGCGGGACCGCTCTCTTCCAACATGGCTCTGTCCCCGTGCCACATGGGCCCGTGGACGCTTGCCCTCATGCAAATGCACGGCCTGAAAAAAAATGGCTCCTTCTCCTCATTGGAAACCTCGACTGGCAATGACGTCTTTTCGTGGGAGATTGAGCCAGATTGATGCACCTGTCAACCATTTTGGAAGATGAAGGATCGCTGTGACATGGACGGATCGCCTGACAAAGATGTCTCACAGTGGAAATGCATTCTGGGAAAAAGGGCCGTTTAAGGATAAGGCGTGTCATTTTTTTATAATATTAGTAAACATTTGAGATTGTGTTTGTGTGAACAATGGTGGACGGGAGTAGAGTTTGAAGGCGAATTATTGTTTTGTTTTCTAACGGTGCAGAACGACATCATCTACAATCTTACAGTGTATAAAAACATGTTTCAAAGTTGTAAACAAAAGATTACATCCAGTACTCGTTGCTTCCCAATTTGCCGATTCCAAAAATAGTGCCTGTTTTGCTCTACCACGTCATACTTTCTCTCTTATGCGGCTTTTGTAGCATTTTTGCTTTCGACGACCATCTGTGAGGTTTAAGAAGTCTTGTATTATCCCTTAATCACCAGAAAAACTGCCACAAACATATTATTCCTCTGTTCCTCTGAACCAATTCACATCTATTTGGATGGTGATGGCGCAGTGGATAAGACACATGCCTTTGGTGTGAGAGACCCGGGTTCAAATTCACTGTGAGACACCAATGTGTCCCTGAGCAAGACACCAGCCCGTTCTCATCCCAAGGCGTCACCTAACTGACGCTTTTGACCATGCGTCAACATCCGACACACATGGCACCCTTTAGCGTCAATATGAGATGCGCCTCCTAGTGGTCTAACCCTAACCCAGACCTCATCTAACTGACGCTAAAGGTTGCCATGTGCGTCAGATTTAGACGCATGGTCAAAATGCGTCGCTTTTTGACGTTAGATGACGCCCTAGGATGAGCGTCATCTAACTGAAGCTAAAGGTTGCCATGTGCATCGGATTTAGACGCAAAAGTGTTAGGATGAGAATGCATTGAAGACACAGTTGCTCCAGAGGCGTGCGACCTCTGACATACATAGCAATTGTAAGTCGATTTGGATAAAAGCATCAGCTAAATGAATAAAAGAAAAGTGGAAGAAAGTAAAGAACTATTTGTTCAATTCTCAGACAATTTTCACATGCATGACATTATTTTATGCCTAATCCTTGCAAGGTAAGAATCAAGGCCAGCGACAGAAGAAAATGCAAACATCACTCAGATGTTTCAATACATCCAAACAACGACAAAAAATGACAGATTTTGTGTGAAAATGGTTATTTATAAACTTGAGTTGGATTAAGTCCTTTGCAGATTGTAAGTTAAAAGATATATTTTGAATACTGAAAAATTTTGGATCGGTAAGATTTTTAAAAGTCTTTAAAAGTCATTTTTAAAAGAAGTCTCTTGTGCTGACCAAGGCTGCATTTATTTTAATCAAAATACAAAAACAAACAGTTATTTTAAATTGACAAAACATTGAACAATAGTACTGTTTTTTTTTTTTGTGAATTTTTATTCTAATAAATGGAGGCTCGGTGAGCAGAAGAGACTTCTTTCAAAAACCTTGTTGGTGTACACAATTTGAAAAACAAAGGCCGTTTGACAGGTTTTTTAACTCAACATCATCAAATTGGATAACATTAGGCCTTTTTTTTGCAAATTATTATTATTATTATTATTTTTTTTTCAAGATGCAGGACTATATTATTGAAGTACCTTTTACAAGAAAACACCATTTCATTCTTTTTTACTTTTCAGTGTTGTTCCTCTGTAAAAATGTACAATAATTTTCTGCCCGAAAAATGCTTGTTCACCAAATTGTTTCCAGTGTACCTGAGAAAGCCGAACTGCTTGCACCGTAACCCTTCTGTAATTCCACATATTGTGCAAAGCGCGAGCTAATTACGTCCTCCGTCGCTTCGAGCATCTGAAATAAACATTCGGCGGCTAAAGGATCTAATTGCGTTTGTCGGCTGGTGCGGAGGGAGGACACTGCTGCCCTTGCACAGTGCCATGCTGTCGTCCTGGCACGGCCTGTCCACTGCCCCAGGTACTGCCATGCGGCCATCTGGAGCTGACATCTGTCTCTCTATTGATCATAAGGGTTTAGCACTTGATCAAACAGACTGCGACAGGAAATTGCTCTTTTCCCCACAGTAAAGGTGGGCGGCAGGCACGAGGGTAATAGAGTGGAACAGATTCGCTGGGTCTCACCGCAGCACACACCAGCCCTGGCATCCACAGCAAACATGGAACGGGCACTGGTGGGAACGCCGTGCCAGGACGTGCCCACTTCAGCTGGTGTGCGTTTGCGACAAGACGGTGATCCCAGGAGAAGGAATAACACAGTAAAGGGACTGTTTTAAAATGAAAATCCTTCCCGCTGATGTCTACGGCATCATTAAAACTTCTCCATGTGCGTTGAAAGGCTTTCACTTCGCAGCACACTTTTGGAAAATGCCACAAAAATGGCAAAAGAGTTTGGAAAGGTGTCAAAAACAAAACCCAAATATATCCCAAAAATATTTACAGGGATAAATGTGGCAGATGGGGACCGCTCTGCTTTTTTTTTTTTTTCAGAAGCAAACACACTCTGCGGTTCAGGATATGCTGAATACAGGAACATTTTAATGAGCGCAAAACATCTGCTAAACTCCTCGTGCTAGTCCAGTGCACCACTTCTGCACAAGACTCAACGTTTCTTTATATTTATACAGATTTCATCTTTTTAGCAGCACAAAACACAACAATTATTATGTTATTAGAACAAATTGTCATATAAAGAGGCTCCAAAAGTATTTGGACATGCTTAAAAACAGCTGAATCATTGCATTATATGACGACATATCAAACCAAACATTGTTAGTACTGGGTAATATAAGGTAGTTTAAGGTTAGGTTTAGGGATATGTTCAGGGTTAGTACCTAGTTAGTTGTAATTGCTATAATAAGTGAAAAGTATTTACATGTGGAACAGGACTGTAAAATAAAACGCTACTAGAAGGAGGGAGAAGACATTAAGCAAAACACTTTGCAAAGAAAGTTAGTCAGGCTTTAAATGATTGATTGTTGATCAAAATGAAAACAATCGTTAAAATTTTACAGGCAGTCAATGTAAAAAACATGAGTGATGAATTCATGCCAAAAGGACAAAAATTTGTAGCAGTGCTTCAGTTCAGTGTAAATCATATAATAATAAACACACTTTCTACAGTACATGTGCTGAGGTCGCATTTCCGCCAGCCAATCGCAGTCGTGTCACTATGACATTTTGTTTGTGCATGTAATTCGGTTCATGTTAAGTTTGTGATTCGCCCCTCCTCTTCCCGGCCCTTCTTTTCTCCTTCCCGCCGCTGATTAAACCTGCGACCGTCCCCCGTCTCGCATTTCCATTCAATCTCAGGGCACCGAAAGCCAGATGCACAAGGTGCTTCACTTTTGCAGCTTCGCAGAGAGAGAGAGAGAGAGAGAGAGAGAGAGAGAGAGAGAGAGAGAGAGAGAGAGAGAGAGAGAGAGAGAGAGAGAGAGAGAGAGAGTCCTGTAGCCCAAGGAAGAACAAGTTGAAAGTGCGAAGGAGGAGAAAAAAAAAATATGACCAGGGGACGTGATAAAAAATTATCAGCGAGTGTGTTTTCCTGTTTGGTTTTAATCTACATTTAATTAAATTCTTATCTGCTGTGTGCTTATGGCTGCATTTGAATGGCACGACTGCATTCATTATGAATGGTAAAATTGAACTTGGCGCATTGTGTGTGGCCTAATAAAGCAACAAGGCTCACTGCGGTGCATGCAGGAGAAATCAAGTCAATTAAGACACTCTTTAAATTACCACTGTATCAAAACAAGGAGCGCCACATGCTCTAATAGAATACTGACAGCCAGAATGCAAACAGTTACTGTGTTTAATATACAGGTACATCAGCCCGTCGCAGGAGCCTGTCCCGTCCTGAGGGCCCAGATTTACTGGCCCAAGAGGGACTGAAATAGGGTCATTACATAGTGAGGTCAAATGAAATATATTTGTATACAATACTAAACTAACAAGATGTTAAAAGACTTCTCCTGTGCCTGCTTAATAACTATAAGTAGGGAATTTGTCGACTGATTCCTCGAGAAAACACTGTGACAGTCAAATCATTGCTGGTTTTGTTTGAGCATCCCGACTAGCAACATGTCTCAACCAGTAGGGTGAGTTTAAGGCGGGACTATGAGCTTGTTTGACCAATGACACACATGAAATCTGCTTATAAACAATGAATATTTTTTGCAATACCATTTAGTGCCACTAACGCAGCCCGTTCTCATCCCAAGGCGTCATATACAACGCTTTTGCCAAAGCGTAGACATCCAACGTACATGGCACCCTTTAGCGTCATTATGAGACGCAGATATATATGGGCCAGAAGGCGCCTCCTTGTGGTCTAACCCTAACCCAGACCTAAACCTAATATACTTGTGCGCGTTATATTGACGCTAAAGGCTGCCATGTGTGTTGGATGTCTACGCTTCGGCAAAAGCGTATATGACGCCTTGGGATGAGAATGCGTTGACTATGGCACTCCGATTTTTAGAAGAGATCTCGAAATCTTTTTTTTTATTCAGCAAGGATGCATCAATTTGATCAAAAGTGACAATAAAGACATTTGTAATGTTATTTTGAACTCTATATATTTATCAAAGAATCCTGAAAAAAATAGTCATGGTTTCATTAAAAAATATGAAGCAGCACAACTGTTTTCAACATTGATAATAATGAAGAAAAGTTTCCTGAGCAGCAAATCGGCATTATTAAAATGATTTCTGAAGGATCATGTGACACTGAAGACTGGAGTAATGATGCTGAAAACTCAGCTTTGCATTCACAAGAATAAACAACATTTTAAAATATATTCAAATAGAAAACAGCTCTTTTAAATTGTAATAATAATTAACAATATATTTGTTTTTACTGTATTTTTTGGTCAAATAAATGCTTGGTGAGCATAAGAGACTTCTTTCAAAAACATTGAAAAAAATCTTCAGTGTATTATGGTAGGCTCCGCTAAGAAATAAAAATCCCAAATGGGATCTTTAATATCTTTATTGTTTCTTCCAGTCAGCAATTGAGACTTCGGACGTCTTGTTTCTAACATTTGTATTCTGAGAAAAAAAGGCCAAATGTCCCAAATTGAGCTCAGTTTTGCCAAAACACTAACAATCAAGAGTCAGATCCCAATGTCAACTCAAACATTTCTCTTGGTACCTGCATTAATCTTACAGTTCTACACTTTTCTTATACTGTATGTCAACAACTATTTCTTCATATTAATGTTTCTCCGAAGGAATTTTAGGAGAAAAGGTGATATGAAGGCTGATGCACAACTGAGAATTCATTTATATCCCCCGAGTTATGAAAAGAGCCGAGGAAAATAAGAAAAACTAAATATCAATGATGGGCCAATAAGTATGTTTACAGACGTGGTTATGCATTGAAAAGGTTGCAGTGATATCCACTAATGCCTTTGACGAAGAGCAGGATTTGCAGGATTCCATACGGCAGAGAGCAATTCATCAGAGGAAGGACAGAATGAGTGTGTGACAACGCAGACGCTACAGTCACACCTGCCAAAATCCTTAAATTCAGATCAGGCCTTTGCATGTGTGAGAGAGAGAGATGAATGGCCGTGGTGTGTTGCAGAGGGATCGCAACAGATAATCGCGTCTCTCTCGAGCGGCGGAGAGCTCAGATCTGCTCTTTTAAAATAATGTCGAGGGAGTAAAGTGTCTGCAAAAGCCCCTGCGTGCGGGTTATCTTGGGCATTCTGTGTTTGCCGTTTAAATCTTAACGGGACACGAGCAGGTGCGGAGAGCAAATACATCTGGAGTGGATAGGAACTGGAGTGGAAATGTTGTAGCAGAGGAGGGAAAGATTAGCTGTCGCATTGGGCCTACGGAGATGAAAGTCTCTTGCCATGGCTTTTATTCCCTCCACATAAAGGAGGAGAGAAAACGGGGGCGGAAAGAAAGAAAAAAAAAGATGAAATGGGCAGCACACCTTGTACAACTCAGTTTTATGATGTCCACCATCACGCTCTCTGCACAAACGTCACTGATCGTGAGCTGGATTTTCTCATAGTGTTGGGGAGTTCACACTGAGGATAACAACTACAACGGTAAATATATAGTTTGTAAAATCCTTGATAATATAAAACAATAGCAGAGTCCACAATAATAGCACAGAGAAAGGATTCACTTTTAGAACAATAAGCAGATGAGCGATAAAAACATTGAGAGTCAATCAGAATCCTGCTTTAAAGAGGTCATGAACTGGCTTTTTAAATTTTATCATATTGTTGTCCGAGGTCAACTTATGACGTTCACTTGGTTTTTGCATTCAAAATCATCAAAACGAATAAGTAATAGGCTATTTTCTACCCTAGTTTTGAGCCTAGCTGTAAAACGCTCGGTTTTTATGGGCGTCTCGCACTGAAGACTTGGAAGTAAAGTAAACGCCCACTGCCCACTAAATACTAAAATATACTAATTAATAATAATGTAATAAAACTGTTATAATAATGATAATAATATTAGGCACAAAACAATACATTTTCATCATGAAATCTGGTGCGGACAAATTATTTTATTAAATATTTGACATTTTCATTGTGTTTTGTAATAAAATCAGATAGCCTGTGACACTTCTATATAGTTGTAATATTTATATAATGAAACATGTATTACTAATACTAATATATATAAAGTAATTAACTACCGTATTTCTTCTTCTACTACACATTTGGGGGTCACATGCACTGTATATTCATGCGACAGTAGCTTCAACATTGTTAGCAGCTTGTATATTTGCATACTTAAAATCACGAGAAGCTTAGTTAGCTTGGCTAGCAGTGGTAAACGCAACACCAGTCTTGCAGATACACTGCCATCATCCAACCACAATTCAAAAGAACTTTATTTATGCTGCCATTTAAATATGACTAGGGTCAAATACATAAATCTCCCAGGCTCTTTAATGACAGTGGATTGTAGATTGCTCTTTTGTTTATCTTTTAAACGAACACGAACACACACACACACGTGCAACGTGCCAGTCTGTGGCGGGTTGCGTTTGATATGCTGTCTGAATGATTCATTTAGCTCACGGTTTCAATTGTCTCTGTAATTGACCGCCGGCACCGGCACGTGACATCGTCACCCGTACGTTATCTTCGCGGTGGCCCCGTTTGGGCGGCGTTGAACAGCGGGTCTGTGAACTTCTCACGCTTGATGGCAGAGACTGAAAATGAACCCAACTTCTCATTATCATCATAAAGCATTTCTTCAGTGACAGTGTGACACCTGCAACCTTCATTTGCACATGCTAAAACAATGCAAAATGGCCAGTGTTTTTATTTTTGCAGCTAATGTATGCATTACATACAGAATATTCATTTTTGAGCATCAAACCCATGTCTGGGATTTGACTGCTAGACTTATGGGTAGTAATCATATTATACTCTTAGAAGCTGACATGTCCTGCAACGTGTCATGCCATACTATAACTAAAACCAACAACATTTTGTTTCTGCTGTGGTTGTCGTGGACAATTTTTTTAACGTTTTTAAAAAATGTTTTTATTATTGTTTAATAACAATCTTTATACAAAGTTTTCAGAAACATATTATTTATTAATATAGCATAGGGTTAAAATTGGTTACATTTTCATTTGATTGCATTTTAAAACATTAATTAAATTGTTAGTTTTTAATGCATTCATTTGATTATCACTGTTTTTGATAATATATTTGTATTAAATCATAAAAAAATTATTTTCATAGGACTTTTATTCTTAAAAATTGTTAAAAACTATTAATGATAAAAATAAATTGTTAATCTAATAAATAATTCATTAAATGTAATTGATTAGAGAAGTTTTAGATTTTTAGAAATAGAATAAACAAAACTAACAAATGGTTTCAAGTTTTCATTCATTTAACGGTCATTTTCACTGATGATAATATTAATGATTGATTGTTGAATACTGTATACCGTGAAACCATGAGATTTTCTGAGACGGTCAAACTGTGAAAATATCATACAGTTACAACCCTAATATAGAATTGTTATGCATTTTATTAGACAGCAGAAGTATCTACATTGAACTAGTGATGATGATGGGTTTCTATAATTTGTTCACTATTTAATATCAACTTTAAGGAATTGGAGCCCAAGCTACATTTAATTAAGTACACTTACAAAAAAATATATTCTAAGAGATTGCTAAACTATTCAAATATACACATTTTAACCTAAAATCATGATGTTGATTAAAAGTTAAAAAAGTGCCAATCACAAATATATGAAGAGTTCAGATGCAAAAGCCTCTAAATGCCATTTGAAATTTTCTTCTAAAATGACCATTTTTATCAAGCTTGTATATTTAAGTTCAGTAATTTCACTTAAATGACAATTAATAGGTAATCTTCATTGCCTTTGAGCTGTTAATAAATTTACGGTCATTTTAGGTGTACATTTCAGACTTGTACAAAATCTAGTTGACCAGTCAATCAGGTGTTCCCAGAATGATCTAGGCCCCGTCCACACTACTGCGTTTTCGTTTAAAAACGGAGACCTTTTGCTACGTTTGCACCTCCCATCCACACTAAAACGGGAAAAACGAAGACCTAAAACGGAGAAGTTTAGAAACGCTGCAGCTGCGTTTTGCGTTTTGAAACTCCGGAGGGCGTTTTAGTGTGGACGAGACAAAACGGAGGAGTTTACAAACGATGACGCAGAAGCTCACGCTCGGCTCTATGATTGGGTGTCATCAGTCATGACGTATCCTTCCCTGATTCGCCAACCACCGTTTACACCGGCGCGCGCATGCCCAGTGTTGGTGAATGGTCACGTGATCTCACGTGATCTGCGTTTTCAGTCGTTTTAATGTGGACGGAGATCAATTCTAATACGCAGACAAAACGCTGGTGTGGACGGAGATCGTATTCGTTTTAATTCTCCGTTTTTAAACGAAAACGCAGTAGTGTGGACGGGGCCCTAGTCTGCAATTATTTGGGCACAGTGTATAAAACACACAAACAAACAAACAAACAAAGAAACAAACAAAGAAACTAACAAAAACCGTTCAAAAGTCTCTTTTGTCTGCTTTTGTCTTGTAGTTCGCTTGGCCTTATAAGACGCCCCAACTCCTGGCAAATCCGGCACTCGGAATACATTTAGTTCTTCTAATTTTAATTTAAATATGGATATTTGTGGACAGCCACTGGTGCGGGAAACACACTGCCGTCATTCCCAGACTCTTTCTTTGGCTGGCTGAGCTAAGCAGGTTTAGAAGGACACTCTCCAATGAGACGAGCCGGAGACTTTGGCAGGAGCGTCACAGCAGTCCAGTTATCCTCTGAGAAACTCTCAGGGGCCGCTGTGATGCGTGCGGCCTGGATTTATCGATCGGTTCCACCGACTACAGAGCATCAGTGCGTCAACCCCGAATCCGGGACCGTGGTTTGAGTCCGGACGCCCCCACACCTCATTAACGGCCCTTTGACAGGCCACGGCACTAATGCGGCCTTAATCTGCTCCAAATCACTCTAAATGTCAAGCTTGGGCAAGGGACTTCTGGCTCAATGCACCAAGCGCTTAGCGGACGCCACGCTCGCCCCGAAGCCTTGCCGTCGCCGCCACCACCACCACGGAAAAAAACCCCTCCGAGCCCCTGAACTGAACTCATTTCTGCTTTCAACTTTTTGTTTCAGTGCAGCATTAACATGCACTTTTAAACAACATCTCTAGCTGAAGGAGAGAAAGGGAGAGAGAGAGAGAGACTAGGACTGTTTATTAATAATCGAGTTGTGGAATGTTATCAGTCCGCACACAATCCGACCAATAGTTTGCCCTGATGGTAGCTGGGTTCCTCATTAGCCGAACATATTTAATCCAGAAGTTTCTTATCAAATGTCACACCTGCATCTCCAAATGGCATTTCCACATTCAGTGGCATGTATTTGGGAGATGACGCTCCAAGGTGCTTTACGGAGATTAAGCGGCAGAGAGAGTGAGAGCTTATTTTATCATTTAGCGGGTCTGGAATGAATCCAAGGAGTTTTTGTCTTGTTGTTGTAATTAGAAAGCCTTTTAAGTGATAACGGCTGCATAGGAATATGAATATGGAGCGATCAGGCCTGTTCTTTTCTCTTTTTCCACCCTCCCCCATCGTATTTTCTTTTTTTTCTCCCTCCTTTTCAATTGTTGAATGCAGTTTTTGTTGTATGCTGTAGCAAGGATTAACTCTGGCTTCTGAAGTTTAATGAAAGACTTGAAAGTAGGCAAACGCCCCATTGGGGAACTCACTCACTTTTGCCTCTTTTCCACTCCTGACACTTTTCTCCACAAAAAAAAAAAAAAAAAAAAAAAAAAAATCAAAAGGACAGCCGTGACCGGAACGCTCTCTCTGTGGCCTCATGCTAATACAATAAATCACTCTCTCCTGTGCCGATGAACCAGGACACTTTAGGAGGACGTCGGTTTACCTATAAGATGCCATTGGTAATGTCACACACCATAACCACAGATGAGGGTAATATGTTACATAATCAGATAACTTTTTTGGAAGTATTGCATAACTTCCCATTTACACCATAGCTGCGTTTGAAAATAAATCATATAAATATTTAGTATTTTTCATGGCTTGACATTCACTTTTTTGATTTTCCAAAGTTACAAGCCACTCAGCATTTTCATGAGACACAATTTTGACATTGATGCCATGGGGAAAAACTGCCATATAGATATTTTTAATACTATATCATTATTTGGCAGCAGGTATATTAGGCTGCTGTCACTTAAAGACCTGATGCATGGATCCATTATGAACTGTTTACGTTCATTTAAAACATAACTGTCTGCGTTTATGTGAATACTTGCCTAGACAGGCATTTTGACAGTATTTTGTGTGTATTTGAGTGTATAAGCAGCGAAAAAGAACTGTTTAGTACTGAGATGCGGCTTTCTATGCGCATAATTTGAGTGCGAGTACAAAATCTGCAGGAATTAATAAGATTATGTGCAATACATGCAATCCCACACCGAAATTCAAGCCCTGTAACACTAACAATATTCATACAAAGCAAATGAAACGAGTGAATGGAGGTGGGTTTGTGTGTCAAGTCGCTGTCAGAGAGATGAGAGAATGAGAAAGTCCAGCTGTTATCATGTACCTCCTCTGCAGAAAATGAGTATTGGAAGCGTATCAGATATTTCAGTATCAATATATGTCAAAAATCAATAGTTTTGACAACACTACATTGCATTAAGTTTGTTATTTCCAATGCCTTTTTAAAAAACTACAATTGAGAAATGTATATATTATATATAAAATTCAACCCGCTATAGTAGAAGTGACTGAGTTACACGGCACTATATCTATATATATTTACACCCCAATATCCACTCACCTAAAGAAATATTAGGTAGAGGAGAATGGGCCGACTGATTCAAGTTGATAGAAGAGCAACTGCATTTGTGAATCCATAACACACACAACTTTGAGGCGGATGGGCTACAACAGCAGAAGACCCCACGGGGTACCACTCATCTTCACTACAAATAGGACAAAGAGGCTACAATTTGAAAGAGCTCACCAAAATTGGACAGTTGAAGACTGGAAAAATGTTGCCTGGTCTGATGAGTCTCGATTCAGAGACATTGAGACATTCAGATGGTAGAGTCAGAATTTGGCGTAAACAGAATGAGAACATGGATCCATCATGCCTTGTTACCACTGTGCAGGCTGGTGGTGGTGGTGTAATGGTGTGGGGGATGTTTTCTTGGCACACTTTAGGCCCCTCAGTGCCAATTGGACATCGGTTAAATGCCACGGCCTACCTGAGCATTGTTTCTGACCATGTCCACCCCTTTATGGCCACCATGTACCCATTCTCTGATGGCTACTTCCAGCAGGATAATGCACCATGTCACAAAGCTCGAATCATTTTTAAATTGTTCTCTTGAACAGGACAATGAGTTCACTGTACTAAAATGGTCCCCACAGTCACCAGATCTCAACCCAATAAAGCATCTTTGGGATGTGGTGGAACGGGAGCTTCGTGCGCTGGATGTTTTTAAGATTTAAGAAATGCAAATCTTATTTGGACAATACTGTCATTTCATTACTAGCATGAAAACAGAAGTCTGCGACAAAACCACAGCTTGAGCAGAAAAAAAACTACGACTGCACTTAAAGTGCACACAGAGGCAAGAAATGCTTCACTCTGAACTCTACACTGATACTAATTTCTCAAGGTCTCACCGACATTATCTAACGAGAAAGAGAGAGAGAGAGAGATACAGAAGGGAAGTCGGCGCTCGGTCCCTGGTGTGCATCCAGTAAAGCTGCTCACCATCAGCCCAGAGATAAGTGCAAAACTGAGAGGTATTGATCCAGTAATAGCAGCTGATGCTTTGACGCCCGACACCTTAACCCCGTAGACATAATGTCACAGCCTCTTATCCCAGCCTCTTAACACCAGCAGCCTATCTCCCCTCGCCTGTCAGACCCCCGTAATACGCTTCTCAAAGCTCGCCCTAAATCACCCAAATCATCGCACCTTCACACATTATTTACTTTCCATCTATAACGGAGTGCGGGAGGGTGGAGAGAGAGCGAGCGGCACAAAGTGATTTACAGTTCAAGTAAAAAAAGGTTACGCCTGTTTTTCCTTTATTTATCCCCAAAGACCTACAACATCTGTCAAGGCGACTGTATTCTCTCAGCTCCTATCATTGTGTGGAGCCCCATGCCGCAATTATAGAGGAACCGAAGGCTGATTGTGTGAGACTACGCCGCATGACAAATACAGCGGCGAGGGTGGGGGGACGGCGGAGCGTCCTCGATGGCGCAGCGGCTTAGACGCTCTCATTAACGCAGAGCTCGACGCTCTAATACAGTTGGATAGGTGTGAATAATACCTAATGCCACCTAATTACTCCAGCGCTAATATGCGGTGCGCTCCGCAACAGTGACACCTCTAAAGCAAAGGCAGTATCTGGAGAGAAATCGTGCGCCTTTGAGTCACCCAAGGGTGAGCATGATAATTAACTGAGTAAAGAGATTTTTTCTTTCATTTTTAGGAGGGGAGAAAGAGAAACAATTGCTGAAGATAAACAAACCAAATACCTGCGCATTGTTGCAAAGTATTGAAAGCGGAGTTCAAATATGGGGAGTCAAAATGAGAGTCTTGGGGGCACATTTGTGCCAGCACAAAACCTTCTTTTGTCTTTTAAAAGGATTTTAAAAAGGTCAGGATTTACTAAAGAGACACAGTGAAAAAATGTATAGGCGTGGACAGGATTATTTTTGTGGCTCACCCTATTGGATATGCATTTGTAGGAGTTTCCATTTCACGCAAAATTTATGGGAGGAAAGTATTTGAATTAATCATGCAAGGTGATTGACTATGGCTTGCACTTGTCAATTTAAAGAGATAGTGCCACTGTAGTCACAGTTGGACTACTTTAACAATGTCTTTACTAACTTTCTGGGTCAGCAGATGCAATTACCTAGAAGCTTATGAAGGAGTGATCCAGCTCTCAGATTTCATCAAAAATATCTTAATTTGTGTTTTGAAGATGAACGAAAGTCTTACGGGGTTGGAACAACATGAGGGTGAGTAATACTGATAGAATTTTCATTTTTGGGTGAACTAACCCTTTAACAGTATTTAACATCCGAAAAAAAGTATGTGCCTTTAAACACTCACAACCAGATGAGATGTTGCAGCAAACACCAAAAGGGACATAAAACCAGGGTTTAAGCAGATGCTACACTAGAAATGCTAGAAGAAAAAAGGTTCTATCAGCGCTACATATTTGGAACCTCTAGGTTCTATACAGAACCCTTTTTAAGGGTTCAATAATAAGAACCCTTTAGGGTTCTTTGTAACCATGAAAAAGGTTCTATATGGAACCTTTTGGGTTCATTGATTATCATTTGTTTTGTCCTTTCCAGATTAAACATTTCATATTATTGACAAACATCAAGACCCTAAAATGTATTTATGAATGCATGTGAATGATCACAAAATTCAAGATATGGGGGCTAGAAAATGTTTATATTTTTATCTTTTTATGTAGTTAATCAATATCACACGAAGAGTGCCATTTCAATTTTTCTCCTTCAAAAATCCGCATGATTAAAATGTGATATTAAGTTACTACAACCTTTTAATAAACAATAATTTAATTACATACTACAAAATGTTGCAGAATAATGTAATATATGAATGAATAATAGCCTATAAAGAACCTTTGTGCCAAAAGGGTTCTTTCTTTTCATTATAGAACCTTTTTTTTAGAATAAAAGGTTCTTTGGAGTTGAGTAAAGAACCCCATACTTCATATGTAAAACCCCAAATGAACCCTTTTTTCTAAGAGTGTAATTTGCACTACTTTTGGAAGATTGCGATTGGGTTAATTGTACGCTTCTTCAGCAGATCACGCGCAAAATGTTCCACTCCCATCTGTGCTTTTTTGGAATTGCACTCACGCTAATTTGCCTTGTTTAATAAATCTGGCCCTTGATTTTCTCACTGCAACATATTTGAACTGAATGAGACTGGATGGATGATGTTCCTCACACAAAGCTGTCATATTGCATCAAAACAAAGACTACAGAAATTAGTTTTTCTCTTTATATAACACGAACAAAATGGAAGATGAACATCCCAAATATCTTTGTACTGTTGTTGACGCTCACCTGAATACTAAACACTACCGTTTACCTTTCAGCTTTATGTTTTTGTTGTTGTTGTTGAGGAACTGTCAAAGGGTAGATAGTGCCTTTGCTAAAGGATATTGCCAAACGCTGACATTATATGCAAATGTTGTTTATGATCTGGCAGGCGGTACAGATCCTGTCTTGGTCGAGACTGTGCAGCCCACGGCAACTTCCCAAAGCCACGCCGCTGAATCAGGCCTCTAATGAGATCTCAAGGGCTGCAGTTAGAGCGCCACTTTGTGCCGCAGCAGTCGAGACGTACAGCAACAACTCCGAGGCCTCCATATGTTGCCCAGGAGGCTGAGAAACTAACCCAGTGTTTCAGACAGTACAACTGAACACACTCTCTGAGCTCAGACACACAGCGAAGAAGGTGATGGAACATCAAGAGTCGAGTGCAACTTTATTTACGTCCCTTTAGGTGTTTGCAGCAACATCTCATCTGGCTGTGAGTGTTGAAAGGCCAATGCTAACATACAGAACAATCCATTTGCAGTTATCGAGAGTGCTGGTGGTCGAGGAAGCCCAGAAAAATGGAAGAATACACCCACATGCAAACACTTTTTTTTTAACACATAAATGACCTCGACATATAAAAACGGATTTGGAGGAACATTGAGATTAAAGATTACTACGGACAAACCCTATACCTCGGTCACAGAATTTGATCTTTAAATATCTCCTTTAAATGAGCCATGTCCTCTGCCCCTTTAATAAAAACTGTTACGCAAAGCTTCCTCGAGCCCCGTCTGCTTTTGACCCTCAAAAGCACAGAAGAAGTCGGCACGGCTCATTAACGAAACCCTTTTTTCGACGTATTGTCTTATCCTGCCAATGAAGATCTCCATCTCACAGTGGAGGAATGAATGGGAGAGATTAAGATCAGGCATATGCCATTAGCCTCAAATGAAGTGCTTCACGCTGAGGAGATAAGAGGCAGATGTGGCGAGATAGCACGGCAGAGAGGGGAAATGGCAAAGAAAGTGTGAAAATTGGGCTTACACATCATGAAACACTATTATTACTAAATTAGCCGCATGTTTTCCCACCCATCGTGACAAAAAGGGAAGGAAAAAAAAAAAAGAGCAACAGTGAAAGGACAGTGTTTTTGGAGCAATCGAACACAGACCTATGAGACGTTTGAGCTTAGTTTTGTTAAAGGGATAGTTCACATAATGAAAATTCTGTCATCATTTACTCACCCTCATGTTGTTCCAAACCCATATGACTTTCTTGCTTCTGTGAAACACAAAATGTGAAGTTTTAAGAAGATTTTTAAGAACATATCAATTGTTTTTAATATAAAGAGAGTGAATGAGGACTTTAGTGCCAATTATCCAAAATGATAAAAAGAAGCATTATACAACTAGTCCAAACTATTTTGCGGGTTGCTCATTAAAACTCCATCCTAGCAAATTTATGGGAAATGTCTGATTTGTGAACGGATCATTCAGAATGAGTTGGACCCTTTCAATAAATGATACGATTGAATTCACAAAACCTGAGAGATTCATTCAAGAATCAGACCGGTCCAGTTCTTGACTCACAATGTTTAACAGCTCACTGATTATTAGTGAAGAATAATGACTTAAATATGGTCGGTCTGTCACACAAAGCTATGAGTATAATATTGACTATAATATAGCGCACAAGTCACAAGGTCCATTTAATGATGCTTCTGGTGCAGGTGAATCCTTTTTAAAGCCTGAAAGATTCAGTCTCAATTCATTGCAATTGCATCGGAAAAAACAACTAATACCTTATTTAAAATGTCTCATTGCATGTTCCACAGAAGAAAAAAAGGTCATTTGATTTTTTTTTAGTGAACCATTCCTTTAAAATGTTTAATTGTGCACTAAATAAGGACAGGATGGCGCTCTACAATAAGAGAGAATAAACTAAAAATAAAAAGATACTTAAGACACCATTTGAGGTTTCTCAGATTGGTCTGAACCCTCTGGAGAATCTCTAGTCCGGCCATCACGATTCATGCATTGAATGTGAGAGGTCTGGTTTGGCCTTGAGGAGATGAATTGAATGTAACGCTACTAGAATTCTTTTGTGTCCATCAGAAAAATGAGTGTATGGGCCATTCATATGTATATTGAACTATTCGTCCTGTGATTGCACTAGTTTAGCTCTTGTAAAAGGGGTGCAGAGTGTGTAAGGAACAGCCATGAGGGAATAAGTTTGGCATGGAGAGAGAGAAAGGGGGAAGAAAGCTGGCAGGCAGGTTGAGGCCACGCCAGTGCCGCTCGCGCCATGCGGTGAGGCTGAGACGGTGAGTGCCAGCAAACGTGGCGTGAAGAGGAAAGATCAAACAACACGGCTTGCAGATCTCCACCAATCTGCTCCGTATTATTCCATCAGCCAAAGAGCATCCGAGCACGCAGCCAGCGGCCACACGGAGGAAACCAGACACAATCTAAATACCATGGCATAGTAATGAGTCTCAATACCTTGGATTTTCCATGATACCATCACTTTTGAAGAGTTGGAACCCACTATATTTGAAAGGCAAGAAAGATGAAGTCAAAATGAAATGCAGTTCGCAAACATGACACATTTGCAGATTTGATTTGAAATGACATGCACCAATGCACAATAAGACCAATAATGTAATATAAAATGATCACTATTGCCTGTGATGACATTTATTCCACCAGGGCTGATATTTGTGCTCTGCGGCGACCCCTATAGGTTCCACCGCGATCCAATCCACGCCGATCCCGTCCAGAAAGAACACTCCAGATTTGCGTGCGCTGAAAGCAGCAGACGGTACACAGGCTCGGCCATCTCCTCCACCAGGACAGATGGTGAAATGATACAATATGCTTTCCAAGAAACCACAGCGCATTCTGAGCGCGGCAGTGATGGTGCTGATGGTACTGAGTGGTTTGGTGTGTCCGTGGCTGATGAGCAAGATCAGAGCCAAACCCCATTGCTGGTGATTGATTTCAGAGCTCTTTCTCTCTCTCTCTCTCTGTGTGTGTGTATAATATTTTGGCTCAGCACCTCAAACTACTGCTGATCTAGGAACTGACTACCTCAGTGAACAAAGGAGAGAAAAGGACAAAGAGAAAGACTAAAACTGAGATCTTCATAGAATAGTCAAGATGCAATCCCATTGTAAAGAGAAATACTCAAAATAAACAATTGTTTCTCCTATACAGCAGTCTGATGAAAATGTATTAACTGAGACCTGATGTCTCCTGCTTCTTAGATGTATCTCTTAAAAAAAGATTCATATCACTTCTCTGGAGTTTCAGAAGAGATCTTAAAGGAGTTGTTCACTTTAAAAAAAAAAAACTTTTGCTGATAATTTACTCACCCCCATGTCATCCAAGATACTTCTGTCATTCTTTTTGATGAAAACATTCCAGGATTTTTGTCCATATAATGGACTTCAATGGGACCCACACGGTTCAAGGTCCTAAAGACAGTTTCAGTGCAAACGTTTAACAAAATGAACAAATCTTTTTTTTCGTCTCATATGGTTCATTCAACGAACGAAATGAACGAATTGACTCGGAAAACGATTCGTTCGTTTCAATGAACGAATTTGAACAGGAGAGTCACGAATGCGAATCACAGAACAGAGCAAAGCGAGCATTTAAGCTTATAAAACTTACACTTTGTTATTTTATTTTTTTTTTAAATGAGCGATCGTTTCGCTTGATGTTCATCGTCTGGAATCATTTAAAGCCCTTTGAACAGTTTGCAGTTTGCACTGAAACTGTCTTCTGGACATTGAACCGTTTGGTTCCCATTGAAGTCCATTATATAGAGAAAATCCTAGAATGTTTTCATCAAAAACCTTAATTTCTTTTCGACTGAAGAAAGAAAGACATGGACATGGAGGGTAAATTTAGAAATTAGTAAATTATCAGCAAAAGTTTTTTTTTTTTTTTAAAGTGAACTACACCTTTAATGTCTAAAACTTTTCTCAGATTTGCCAAGATGCCTAAGTCTACAATTAAAAGTCAGATCTCAAAGAATTGGATTCTTTCTGTATTGTATGTCAACAAATGTCTCATTTGTGCTTATTTTATTTCTCCTAAGGAATAGGAGAAAAAAAAAAAAATCTGAGACCAAGTTGATACTTAAAAATGAAAAGACTGAGAACACAAGAAAGCTGAGCTATGAAACAGCATCTTCTTAACAATTGATTTTTCCACAATGTAAATCCTTAGAAAAGAAAAATCAAAAGAGAAAACTACTTTAGAGTTCTTTTTTATGTCTCCTATGAAATGTTATGAGAAACAACTAAGACAAAGTTGATTCTTTAATGAAAATGTTCATCTTTCATGATGTATTTTTTATGTCCAAGACACAAATCATGCATTAATATTAGAACATCTTGCATTTCATATCTAAAAAAAAAAAAAAAAAAAATCATGAAATACAGAAAACCACTGGCTCAGAAATCCATGAATCCAAGGGAAATAAAATAAAGACGCAGCCAAAGAGAATGTGAGACATTTTGAAAGGGTTAATGGGATGGTCACATGCTGTAAAATAATATCTCACTAGAACGCCCAGGACCAATGAGGAGCCGGGCAGCGGCCCCCAGGTCCCCCGGCGAGGGGCTCCGTCTCCATCTTTTGTGGCCCTGTTCAAGCAATTAAGCCCGGCTCGGTGTTTTCTAAGGGGGATGTCAAGTGAGAAAAGTCATTTTGTGGCACTGCACTCCTCAGTTACGGTCATGCTCAGTACCAGTGCAAATTAAAACTCTCCCGCCAGCGCTATGTAAATACGGTCGTGGACCGCGCTGCGCTTTAATGAGCCATAATATGAAAGAGCAGTATAAAACTGACAGAAAATAACCGGACGCATGACAGGTGACAGGTGCTACAAACTTTTTCAAGGCAGAGGGGGAGGGAGAGAGCTGGGAAGAATGTGATATTCAGGAATATTCTAGCAAAGTTCAGGTCCTCTGGGATCGAGATGGAAACTGCTGGAGGCGCTTCTGAAGGCGGAAAGAGAAGGTGGAGGAAAGAATAAGATAGCTTTTCCTCCCATTTGAAACATTTTGAGGCACTACAGTCGCCGTGTTAAAGGGATAGTTCATCTCAAAATGAAATGCGGTCGCTATTTTCTCTCTCATGTTGCTCCAAACCTGTTTATTTACAGTGTTTTTCAACTGCTTGGACACAAAATCCTTCCTTGTCACACAATTTCTGAAACCTGCTGACACTCAAACACCAGAACCACACACCAAATCTGCAAAACCATACACTAATTCTCGGCCTTCGACTCACTTCTTACAAGATGTAAGATGTACAAGATGTAACAAAAGAAAATCAAAATGCCACACTAATTCATCAGTGCCTCACACGATCTCCTCACATGTGCAAACACTCATTGCTTTACTTAACACCAACCAATCATGGCTTTAGAATAGGCCTACAAACAGGCCAAAAGATCAAGCTTTTGTTGTGCTTAACGGTAAAATTACACTATAAAAGCAGTCCATATAATCCATTTGCTATATACGATTTCTAAAGCCATTCAATCATTTTATCTAATACATATAGGTCTGTTTATCAGATAAACTGATCGAATGGCTTTAGAAATCGGAAATAGCAAATGGGTTATATGGACTGCTTTTATAGTTCTTTTATGGTTTAAGGTTAGCCTAATTACCCCAGCAGAAGCTCTTAAATGCTATTCACATTCACCTTTGTTCAAATTCACAAATTACATATTGATGCATCTCAAGAATCATAGCATTAAACACACACACATACATAAAAAAAAAAAAAAAAACATTGATAGGCTTGGTCTCGCAACCCGACCAATTCAAATATGTAAGATTTAAGATCTGATAGTTTTACAGTCAATAACATCCAATTTCCTCATGCAAAGCCATTGTATAGAAATGGCCAACATTTCTAAAGAATGCGTTCAGCACCTTGTTGAATCAATGCCACGTAGAATTAAGGCAGTTGTGAAGGTGGAAGGGTTCAAACACAGTATTAGTATGGTGTTCCTAATAATCCTTAAGGTGAATGCATAATGCTGTTCATTTGACTATTCTTAAAAACATACCAGCATATGGGTTCAGAACAACACAAGCAAATAATGACAGAGTGTTGATTGCTGGGTGAACTCTTCTTTTAAAACATGTACATAATATTTCTCCAGTCCTCAGAAAAGCTGTGCTAAAAACCTTACATGGATTACCTATCACTAAATCTGCTTTGCATGCACAACGGGGGCGGCCGAGTGGAAATGAAGCCTCTCTGCTCGAGATGGAGTCTACTGACAGAATCTGCATCCGTGCCCGCCGATTAATCCGAGACATCCCACCCGATCCACCCGTCATTCACAATGTCACAGAATCCATAATCAAGATTTAACAGGAGTCAGCGCTCGGATCAGCGGGCAGAGAGTTAGTGAGAGAGAGAGAGAGAGATATTCACAGCAGACAGCAGGTCAGTGTGATATTCATGGACAGAGAATGGCATAATTTCAGCCCAGCTCTACAGGTGGCCTTCAAAAGGACTGTAGAAAATTATGCTGAGCGTCACTATAGAGGGAAACACTCGGGTTCTGGAAGTAAAAACTACATTCGTTTTTCTTCATAGGGAAATTGATTTTGAACTATAATTTATAAGACAGCCTTACTGTGAGCTACAAAGTTGTTAAATGGTGGTATTTGCTTCTGTTGAAGCCCTTAGCATTATTTCAGCCTATTTTTAAAATAATCGTGCTTAACAGCTGAATTCTTGGTGAAAAAATACATTAAGTGCCAAAATAGCTCTTTAGCTCCGCCCACTCCCAAGAGTCCCACTTATGCGAATAACATAATCGAGCCGATCTCCCTATTCTCTCGAAATACTTACATATTTGTATATATATATATACACGCACATTTTGCAATAAACGTATATTGTTTTATATAATCAACATTTGTAATTTGTTTTTTTATTTGATTATGCTTTTCGCAAAGTTTGTAGGCCTAGTTCTTTCCCTCACTAAAGCCATTTAAGTGTACTTTTGTCTTTTTGTCCCATTTTCAAAACTTTTTTTTGCTTCAAATCAAAGTTTGTAGTTGTGATTCACCTTGTAGCTCATTGGCTTGGTTCATTTAACTCTTTAATGAAGACTTTAATATACAGTATATATAATTGGAAAAGTACTATTGTACTATTTTATCAGACTGAAATGTACTGGTTCTCCTAGAGCTATGAACACTGTTTTTTTTAATGACATTATTAGATAGACTAAATAGGAAATTTGAGTTCTTTTAGTCATTTCTAAAACAAACTCAAACCATCTAGACCAGAGATTTGCAGAGACACACTGTAAAGTTATGTGAATGATAACTGCACTGAAACACTGGAGTGAATCCCCTTAAAGCAGTGGTTCTCAATGCTGATCTGATCAATAATGAATTCCCCAAAAGAAAAAAAGGATTTTGGAATTTGTCATCTGAACCACTCAAAACCATGTTAAACCTATTCCCAGAAGTAACTGGGGAGTTATGAAGGTATTCCAGAGTGGTAGAATAGTGCTATTGTCATCTAATCTGATGACTTTACTAGAGAGAGAGCGAACAGTGTGAGCAGTGGTTGAGCATGTTAAATCCAGCTTAAATTAAGATTCGGCACATCGGTTTGCTCTCTGTTAAACCTCTGGCCTGTTGCTAAAAAGACTATAAGAAGATGAATACTGTCAATTATTAGGCACAAGGAGACATAAAATATGGCATTATTTTATCATAATATTTATGTTAGTTTACTATAGTATAATATTTGAAATACAAATATAATAAAATATAAAGATTATGATAAATATGACATAAGCTGCCATTAAAAACTGGGGTTTGTCATATTTTGATGTTTTCGAAATAAGCGTCTTCATATGCTCACTAAATTGCGGTAAAAAACGTATACTGTAAAATATTATAACAAATTATTACAATTTTTTTTAATAATGTAATTCACTCCTTTGATAATGAAGCTAAAGTTTTTTTAGCTTTGAATTTTTTTTAACAATTATTCATTCCAGTGTTACATGATCCTGCTGAATGAATTTGAAGTATTCCTTATCATCACAGTTGAAAACAGTTGAATATAGAAAGTTGAAAAGAACAGCATATATCTGAAATGGAAATATTTTGTAAAACAAACATTTTTAGTCACTTTTGATCAATTGAATGTGTTCTTGCATAAAAACAATATTTCTTAATAAAGTAAAAAATACTGACCCCAAACCTTTCGAAATGCAGTGTACTTATTAATCTAATGATTTATAAAAAAAAAATGCACAAACTGATTATCCATGTTAACAAACATTCATGGGTTTTTTTTTAGGACGAAAGTGATACCAAACAGTTTGACATACCATAAAAAACAATTAAAAAATACTTTTTACACACAAACCATGACATCAACAACAAAAGATTCAGGAAGTGTTCCTTCTCCCTTTAAAACGTTAATTTACCCTATTCCTTCTGTCCTCTTAATTATCACATTTAGTTGCATTAGCAGTGTCGGACCTGTGAGCCATTTTCGGGTCAATCATGGCCCACCAGATACTCATAAACATGAAAGCACGCATGACACCAGTCAACTATCAATGCAAAAGTATCGAGTGCATCATGAAGTGGTGGCGTTCAATCTCTGTATCTGTCCTCACCGCAGAGCGCAGCGGCTGATCAGAAAACCCCTGTTTTACAAGGGACACATCTTGTCGCAACAACTTTGCCTGACCTTGTGCGAGTCTGAATAACACTGTAAAATTGATTCAGCTCGCCGCAATAAAAGAGCCTTCGCATTATCTGCATTCTACCTCTAATTAATATAAGCAGTGGCGGGCAGGCCATTATTTACGACCGAAGCTGTACGGGGCGGCCACCGCAATAATAATCTGCTCTATATTTTTATTGATGTGTTGATGAATGGCTTTATTTCACACAAAACAGCCATGGAATGTCGAAGCATGCAGATTACACAAGCTCGGCCCCTGCCTTTCCTGAGCCCTCTATCTGTGTGTGTTTATATCACCGTTAGCCGGACGGCCTCTAATTACACAGCTATGGTCAGTTGAAGTACCGCGGTCACACATCCTCGCTCATTTACTTACTCTGCACACGCTCCAAATGTTTTAAAATTGCTTTTTAGATTTACATGCGTCATGTCAACCCGATCTCACGACCAAGTCGTGTGAATTAAAAAGTGGCTAATTCGTAACAATTCATACGACCTCACTCGTACGAATGAATACGATTTTGCTAAATCGTACATATTTTACGAATTGGCCAATTCGTATGAATTCGTACGAATGACCTACCCCTGACCCCGCCCTTAAACCTAACCATCACGTGGGTTTAGACAAATCATACGAATTAGTACGAGTGAGGTCGTACGAATTAGACACTTTTTAATCATGCGTCAAATTCGTACGAATTGGTCGTGAGATAGTGTTGGTCATTTTGATAGCCATTGGAAAATGAAGTTGCTCTTTCATAGAAGAGGAGACATGATGATCATCTCATTCATGCAAATAGTTGACATTCAGTAAGACTACAGAGCAATATGATTCATGTGGATGGTATGGATTTTGAATCTGGTCTGATGAGAAAGACTTCAGACGTTTGACTGCAGATGTTAGTATCAGACATTATTGAAATGCCTAAAGATTTGTGTGAGTTTTTCTTAAGCAGAATCCTTAAAAAGTCTCCATGTATTCTCATTGCATTGTAGGAGCAACAACTGACTTATTATAAAAGATCTCATTTGGGATTTTTCTTACCTACAACACACTCAAATGCCAATTTATGATTCAAATGATATTGTTGACCTATTTAGAAACCACCTGAGATTACCAAGGTTATTTTTTCAGGAGAAACATCTGAACTTTAAAGAGAAGTCTCCATCTGCACTCCATTCAATTTAATCACGGTCTAGGAAAACTATTTAGATATTAAAAAGATAATATGTGGTCTTTTTCTTCACAAGATATACTCAAATGCCAAACTATCATTTGAATGACCTTATTAGAAACTCTAGAGACGCATGTGAGATTACAAATGAGTCAGAATTTGGCGTAAACAGAATGAGAACATGGATCCATCATGCCTTGTTACCACTGTGCAGGCTGGTGGTGGTGGTGTAATGGGGTTTTCTAGGCACACTTTAGGCCACTTTGTGCCAATTCGGCATCGTTTAAGTCTTTTGCAGAGAAAGACCATAACCAAATATCAATGCATCACTCAATTATGTTTCACAAGTTCACACTTGCATATAATCAGCTACAGTAAAGGTTATGCGTGTTTGGCGCGCTATCCGAGGGGAAGGTGCCGAGCTCAGAATTTGGAGGTTGGGATAGAAATGAGTTAGAAGTGATGAGATGGGGTGGTGGAGGGATGCTGGAAAACTGTCATGGAACAGAGGTTATATAGCCTTATCTCATAATTGTGTTGATTAACTGAACGCACTCCTCCCGTTGTTAATTGGGTTAATTATCTGCACGTGCTCCTCCCGAACTTTAACAAAACATCATTTCTTGTGTTGATTACGAGACATGTGTCTGAAACCCTGGAGGAAACGTGAAGTCTCCACTCGCCCTCCATCTAATCTCTTCGCTCTCTAGGAGAAACAATTGAGATATTGAAGAGATCTTCTTTGTGCTTTTTCTATCCTATGGGCACATTGAAGTTTTGGCAGCAAGTTTGAATCTCCAAGTGCTTTTATGAAACATCTGAAGCGCTAGATTTGTGCTATCTTTCATAATTAGGAGGAAGTGCAGCTAAAAGGCGTCCTGCGTCAGATAATTGTGGTCCATCCTTCCTAATTTTGCGAAAGCGTGAACCAAAAAAAACATCAGTATTTATCTGGTTATTATTCAGCTCACAAATCCTTGATTATTTTCCAATCCTTTCCTCTGATAGGAGGCATCTCTTTTTGCTTGCCTCTCTCTCTCTCTCTCTCTCGTCTTTCGACCAGCCGGCCTGCCTTCTCAATCGCCTGTTTTGTTTCCGCCTTTAATGAACAGTTGGATTCTTTTATTTCTCTACAAGTGCTGGATTTGTCTTATCAACCTCGTTCCCTTTGAGGGTTGCCAATTGGTTTTATCCACGGATGTATCATTTCCTAGGCTTCCTCTTTTTTCCCTGCACAAAGAGAAAGAACCACTTCGTCAACAACCCTCTACGGAGAGACAGATTAAGAACCTCAACATCACCTAGCTTCCAGCGCCGCTCCCAACTGGTTTGTGTAAAACTCAATTAAACTGGTCCCTGCTGAATTCCACATTACAGTACATTAAACAGAAATTCTTCAAGCGTGATGACAAAGCTGCGGTACAGGAGTGTTTCCTGCCTCCGTCTTTGGGGTTTTGGCCTCTCCTCTGCTGAGACGGAGCTCAAAGACAAAGTAGGAAAACAAACTTTGTGCTTTATTTATCTGCGAAGTGGTAAAGGCGGCCAATGGCCTTGATTGCAGTGTGTAAACGGCTTTAAACGGCTAATGTTCACTAATAGGAGTAGTGCGAGTCCTCTGACGATTGGAAGCAAATATTATCAAATGCTGTGACGTGTGGGAAATGCTCGTTTTAGCTTTAATCTGGAGGGAGAGAACAATAACACCAGCCTATGAGCTCCAGTTGAAACATCATTGAGCTCAATAGTGGCTTTTTATTTTGCTTTGAAATGAAGCTTCTGATGAATGAAACCGGTATATTATAGAAAAATGTAGTTTTCAAAATGAAATTGAACAGAAATGGATTAAAATGATTAATTGCTATTTGATTACATAACATCTGCCTCTCTAATATCCATCTGTCTTTGCATCTTGCCAAAAATAATTATCATAAAGTATATTTTGTGAAGGAAAAATCCCAAATGAGATCTGTCAATTGTTTCTCATAGACTTAATGTTTCCTCTAATGATCAACAGTTTCTCAAACTATGCTTGTATTGGCCATGATCCAAAAACCCTAAAAATGAATCCCAAATCTCATTATCTCAAATGTGTCTCCTGAGAAAACGACAGTATTCTCACATGAGTGTCCTCTGGTGGGCTCAGAAATGTCTCAAAGTGTGTTCTGATTTTTCCAAAAATCACATTCATACCTCAGTGGAGGCAAGCAAAATGGAGATGTTTGCTTCTACTGATTCTCAGACCCAGCGTCTGCTCCTAAGGAAATTCGCAAGAAACACCTGGACATGAATATTAATGATATTTATAATAATGAGCTTATAATTGAGACACATTCTGGCCTTAGTTTAGACCAGTGCATGTCATGTGTGTGTGTGTGTGTATCCTTTCCTCCTATTTGCCCTGGAATCCTGGAAATGCTCTGAACCCTCTGTATTGCACCAGTAGGTGTTTTATGACACCGTCCATAATATCTGAAACACACACACACGTGCCCATGCTGTGAGCGGGTCGGGTGTTCTCCCGTGGTTGGGCTCCAGCCAAACGCCACTCCTTCATGTCTGCTGTGTTTCCTCTCTAGTGCGGCCCAGTACGGGTCATTGGTTTCAGATGTGCCCTCCCAAATACTGCCTTGGTGAAGGTCAGACTGCAGCTCACAATACACTACACATACACGCATCAGCTGCACTGACTGAACCCCAAAGTCTCACAACAGGTTTATGGTTTATGTTAAGGTGCGACGACACCCATCAGTTGATGCATGATCATACAAAAGGAAACGTTTTCACCAATGCCAGAAATGTGTCATTTATTTTGCATCACATAGTGTCCAATAATATAAATTAAAAACACATTTACTTATCAAAATGTATTTAATTATTATAAACAAATAATTAAATAAATAAATAAAAAGGTGTAAATATGTATTTTATTTATATTTTGGAAATTTTAATCTATAAATAAATCTTATTGTAGTAAATATTTATCAAAACGCCATTTCCATTTCTATAAGAAAAATAAATCAATCAATTTAATACATATTTATTATAAATTAATTATAATTTATTTATTTTTAATACATAATTATAATAATAAATATTGATGTGTAAAAATGTATTTAACATCTTTTAAATTTTAAACATGAAATAAATATTTACTCTAAAAAAGAAATTTGTGTGTAAATATGTTTAATTTATTTTATTGGAAATGTGATAACTACTATAAATAAATTGTATTATAGTATTTATCAAAACTCAATTTCCATTTTTATTAATAAATACATACATAAATAGAATACACATTTTTATAAATTAATTGCATTTATTTAATTTTAATAAATAACTGTAATCAATCAATAAATATGTATGTGTAAATATACATTTAATTTATAGTAAGGGAAATTTGATAAATTTACTATAAATAAATTGTATTAGTATTTATCAAAACACAATTTAAATGTTTTATTAATAAATAAATTTAATACATATTTATTATACATTAATTGCAATTATTTAATTTTAATAAATAACTGTAATCAATCAATAAATATGTATGTGTAAATATATATTTAATTTATATTAAGGGAAATTTGATAAACATTTACTATAAATAAATTGTATTGTAGTAAATATTTATCAAAATGTACTTTCCGTTTTATGATTAATAAATCAATCAATCAACTTAACTATTTATTATAAATTAATTGCATTCATTTATTTTTCCTAAATTGCAATAAGTAAATACTGACGTGTAAATGTGTATTTATTTGATTAATGACTAAATAGTTGTAATAAATATTTATGAATAATTAACTGTGAGGAAAGAAAGAAAGTAAGTATTTAACTGGTCATAAAAGGGACTTTCCCCCTCACACCACTGATATGGCTGGAGACTAGATGTAAGTGGTAATACCATGACTCACACCCACTAACTAGTCTTTCAGCAAACTAGTCACTACCGGCCTATTCAATGTTCATCAGCCACGTTTATATGTCTCCCCCACTTTTCAGACTGGTGATTTTGGATGCAGACGGAGTGGTGGAGCGGTTGCAGTGGGTTCAGGGGAAAGTTTGAACGGGTCTGGAGAGGAAAAAGAGATGTGATGTAATTATCCGTCACTGGCACAGAGGCACAACTCAACTCAGAAGGGATTCGGAGCAGAAAATCGCTAAAATCTGTTTACCAGTGAGCAGAATTCACTTCCTTCACAAGCATTTTGTGAGGACTCTGCCTATCTGAATAATTCATGCAGAAGAGCCATCGGCGAACCGGAGACTTCACAGGTAGAGCAATTCACAGGATAATCTGAGAGACTTCAGCTCAGAACCAGTTCAGCAGTAAAGCACCCAGAGCGCAGACGTCAAACACTCAATTCAATTATTTCATAGAAAACACTTATTCACAGAATGCATTTATAGGACCTGTGAAAGCTGTAGAAATCTCCTCTAGCTCACAGTTAAATGTGCATAATCATTTTTTAGAGCTAATTAAAATAATTAAAAAAGTTTTACACAAACACACAAAAAAAAAACCAGAAGTATTTTGTTTAAATGAAAAGGACCCGCCGTCTAGAAAAAGCGTCTACTGTACACAAATATTGATATCACATGACCAGATGTATCTTGCTAATCCATTTACTAATGATAGCAATAGCTTTTAAATAATAAGTGCCTAATGGGCTTTTTTTACACAACTTAAGCAAATCAAATGAACCAGTTTGTTTTTAAGTTTAAGTTTGGGGTCAGAAAGATTTGAAATTAATACTTTCACTCGTCAAGGATGCATTACATTTATCAAAAGTGGCAATAAAACACTTGTGATGTTAAAAAAGATTTATTTTTCAAATAAATGCTTTATTTTGAACTTTCTATTTATTAAGGAATCCTGAAAAAAATGACCAAGGTTTCCACTAAAATATTAAGCTACACAACTATTTTCAACATCAGACGCAAGAAGAAATGTAGGGGTGCCAAACGATTAATCGCGATTAATCGTATCCAAAATAAAAGTTTGTGTTTACATAGCATATGTGGGTGCACTGTGTATAATTATTTTATATATATAAATACATGCATATGCCTGTATATTTAAGAAAAAAATATTATTTATATATAAAATATTTATATTTATATATAATATAAATTATATATAAATCTATATACAGTATATACATGAAAATATTTCTTAAATATATACAAGCACGTGTGTGTATTTATTTATATAAAATAATTATACACAGTGCACCCACATATGCTATGTAAACACAAACTTTTATTTTGGATGTATTAATCACGATTAATCGTTTGACATCCCTAGTTTTTCCAAATCAGCATATTAAAATGATTTCTGAAGGATCATGTGACACTGAAGACCTGAAAAATCATCCCAGGAATAAATGATATATAAAACAACATTTAAATAGAAAACAGTCATTTCAACCTGCAATAATTTTCACAGTATAATTATTTTTACTTTATTTTTAAACAAATAAATTCATATTCGGTAAGCCTAAACAAATCTTTCAAAAACATACCTTACCTTTTTTATTGTACATTATTTACTATTGGTAATCAGTCATAACATAAAAAGATTGATCAGCTTTCATCAGAGCATCACTAATGACACAACTTAACAAAAAAGCCTGTTAATCACTTTATGAATCCATAAATAGTTATCAATATAAAGTCCAATTCCATTAAAGACAACTGGTGTAACTTAAAAAAAAAATACCCACATACAGTATACGTCATATCAGACTCATTCAGTTATGATTTAAATTGCATGTGATTTCTTCTGTGCAATCATTATAGTTGTATTCGTGTGTCATTTTGTATTGACATGCCTAGAAAGCATGACGTCTTCTCAATACAAATCCTCAAATTGAAATACAGTTTTCCTAATCTGGTCCAGCAGCATTGTTATTGTTTAGTTTTTTTTCTCTCTCCTAGTAACAACTGCAACCTCTTACACACTCAAGCAGTATGAAAGACACACACACACAACCGCAGCATTTAATTACCCTGCAATGAATGTACTAGCGGCACAGAACATCCTCTTGAAAAGCCAACGCATCGGTGTTCACCACTGAGACGATGATCAATGTTTCCCTCCGCCACCCACTGAAAAAACCACAGAGGCTCACTTGCCTAATTCTCGACATGAAATATTACCCGCACCACTCCAGAAAGCCTCGCCGTTTGGATGCAGGGACAGATAGCATCCATCCTTTTGCTATAAGAAACAAACAAACAAACAAACAAAAAGCTCTTCGACCTTTCACCCAACACGGGACGTACAACTGATAAGTAAGCGCCAATTTCGTTTCTCTTCCGCACATTTTTTGTGCCTTTGGCCCGAGTTTCACCTTGCTGAGCCCGTGCCCTTTATTTAAGGTAGTAATGGCTGCCGAGTCGCCTCCAGCTTTCTCAGATTTGTCAGTCATGAAAGGGGGAGGAAGGAAGATAAATCTTATTTCGCCAGCTAAGGGCGTCTATCTCCTCGGCAGAATGAGAAGCCAGGCCCGAAAACACTCGCCGTGTGCGTTAGGCGGCTCCGGCTTTAAGCCTTGTCCTCTCTGATCAAACCAGGATTTATGGAAGCATCATAACTTCCGACAACATCCAGGAGCTTATTAATTTTATATGTTTCTGTCCATTCCCTGATATTCCCAGCC
Organism: Pimephales promelas; assembly: GCF_988280905.1. Classification (NCBI taxonomy): domain Eukaryota; kingdom Metazoa; phylum Chordata; class Actinopteri; order Cypriniformes; family Leuciscidae; genus Pimephales; species Pimephales promelas. Next base: position 30,697,630 of record NC_142780.1, read on the forward strand.
TTGACAGTCACTCAAGATAAGCCAAAAGCTCCTGACAGGATAGAGTGTGTATATATTTTTCTCTTTTCTCCTCCTGAATAGGTTGCAGTTGAAACCTTGAGAGGCACCGGAGGGAGTTGATTTGTCGACCGTATTTCTTTTTTTTTTTTTTTTGTCTTCTCCCTCTTGTTGCCATTCCTAACGGTCTTTAAATCAAGCCGAAGCCCTGCTGGAGTGAAAAGCAGGCAACCTCGCGGCGACCGGAACCCAGAAATCACCCTCACTTGTAAGCACACACACAGAGAGTGGATGAAAACCTGCAACTGATCATCAATCCGAGTGTAGTGGCACCGCCACCGCAAGTGTGATTTGTTCCACTAGTGGCACAAAACTGAATTGCAAAAATAATGATGACAGCAAAATTCATGCGTAAGGCTGTTAAGATTGCTGTGGAACATGAACCCAGAAATATCTCATATGTAAAAGTTAATATAAAAAGCAAAATAAAAAAAAACATAAATACAGAACAATTTCCTGTTGGTATAGTAATTTAAAATTCCCCTATTATGCCATTTTAAAGAGTCATAATTTTGTTTTGGAGGTTTCCTACAATAGGCTTACAGGTCATAAAACAGTTTAATTCTCTCATAATACAGATTGCACATAACCTCATTTCTTGAATCTGAAAACCTTGAGCCTACTCTGCTCTGATTGGTCAGACGGTCCAGCTTGTTGTGATTGGTCTACTCTGCTCTGATTGGTCAGACGGTCCAGCTTGTTGTGATTGGTCTACTCTGCTCTGATTGGTCAGACGGTCCAGCTTGTTGTGATTGGTCTACTCTGCTCTGACTGGTCAGATGTCCCAGTCTGTTGTGATTGGTCTACTCTGCTCTGATTGGTCAGACGGTCCAGCTTGTTGTGATTGGTCTACTTTGCTCTGACTGGTCAGATGTCCCAGTCTGTTGTGATTGGTCTACTCTGGTCTGATTGGTCAGATGTCCCAGTCTGTTGTGATTGGTCTACTCTGCTCTGATTGGTCAGATTGACCCAACATGACCTAGTCTTTTGTGTTTGGTCTACTCTGCTCTGATTGCTCCGCAGTTCATAATCAATTCTTCTTTTAGGAGACAATAACTTTATTTATCGTGCACTTTGATATTAGAAACTTTGCAGACCTTTTACATTCACAAAGAGCTATGTCACACTGCATGAAATTTGAAAAAGCATAATAGGGACACTGTAATTGAGGGTTTTAAACTCGAGTTATAACATGATTTGCAACAGTCATTTTTATTTGGAACAATACTTTTGAATAGCGCCCCCTTCCTGCAGTAACATAGTCCGGGAAGCAGACCAGTTCAAAGCTAGACTAAAAACACATCTCTTTGGCCTAGCATGCATAACACATTGTAGACTTCTATAATTCAATGTTAGCCTGCATAGATCAGCGAAAGCCATCAGCGTTCTCACAGGTTTGGGTTTTCAAAGTTTACGTAGAGAGAACTTAAGAGTCTTCTGTTAAAACGGTGTCGTGTTAGCAGCGCCTAAATTAATAACTAATGATCGTTGCGACGGAAGTGAATCAATCAAAACTAACTTTAACTGGAAAATAACTTTATTCTAAAGCTGCCATAAAGCCAAAATGATCTGTTACTTTAATTTCCTATTATCACTGTAAAGACGCTTTGGAACAATCTACATTGTTAAAAGCGCTATATAAATGAAGAAGACTTGACTTGCAGTAGCCTTGAATTCACCTCAGCTTTCCCAAAGAGCTCACTTCATTCTCTTAATGCATCCTTCAATCGAAAAAAAAATGTTTCATTTAAAAATATCACGTAAATTGACTGCTGTACTTAAAACACTAAAGCCAGTGATGTTTCTCATTTCTGATGATTTGTAATCATCTGGTTTCTAATGATAAACACAATAAACATTCATTTTTGATTCTAAAACATCCAATGCAAAGTCTATTTTTGTACTTCTGCATTTAAAAAAAAGTATTTATTTATTATTAATATACACAAATTCACCACTACATCTCAAAGAATACATTTTACTTGATCTGCGTAGCAGGTCATGCAGGTTCATTGTGCGGATTTTGTTCAGATCCCGTTTCATTGCTTTTCACATCATGGCAGCATAAGTTCATATGTGCCATAAAGTTTCATGTGCCTCTATAAACGGTAATGACCTCTGCCATGTAAGGATGATGACAACATTAGGCTCTCTTAATGACAATACCCACAGAGACTGGACAGATGGCGCTACCATCACCTCATCCCCAAACTCTCCCTCCCTCTGCAGTGCAGTGAACAGGAATGGAGCAGAAAGGGCTTGTTAAACAGAGCGTTAGTTATGGGGTGGTCAGGAGGCTTGTTTATGCTCTGAGGGATGAATGTGAGAAGGACAGGCAAACTATACTGACACAACATACAGTATGTCACAATGATTATGACGATTATTTAGGTTGAGTGATTTATTGGAACAAAATGAGCAAAATAAAATGTCTGATTCGGATAATTATTGCTTTGAGTACTAAATAAATGAATATCATTTTAAATAAATCAATGGATTGGGTTCACTAAACCAGTATGAAAGATTTCTTTACAAATCACATGATTTGTTTTTATAACATCTCTGAGTTCAGTCACAGAAATAAGTTCAAATGATTTGGTAACACTTAACAATAAGGTTTATTTGTTAACATTAGTTAATGCATTAAAGGAGTAGTTCACTTTAAAAAAAAAAAAAAAACTTTTGCTGATAATTTACTCACCCCCATGTCATCCAAGATGTCCATGTCTTTCTTTCTTCAGTCGAAAAGAAATTAAGTTTTCTGATGAAATTAACTAATCTTTTTCCGAGTCAATTCGTTCATTTCATTCGTTGAATGAACCAAATGACACGAAAAAAGATTCGTTCATTTTGATGAATGAGTTTGAACAGGAGAGTCACGAACGTGCTTCACAGAACAGAGCAAGGCGAGCATTTGAGCTAATAAAACTTAAACTTTGTTATTTTTTTTTCTTAAATGAGCGATTCTTTCACTTGATAAGACCCTTATTCATCATCTGAAATCATTTAAAGCCCTTTCAAAAGTTTGCAGTTTGCACTGAAACTGTCTTTTGGACCTTGAACCGTTTGGTTCCCAGTAAAGCCCGTTATATGGAGAAAAATCCTGGAATGTTTTCATCAAAAACCTTCATTTATTTTCGACTGAAGAAAGAAAGACATGGACATCTTGGATGATTTTAATAATGTATAAACAAAAAAGCTTAACAAATGCTGTATTATTAATTCAGGTTAATAATGTTAACTAATGAACCTTATAGTAAAGTGTTCCGAATCATTTCTGTGAATCAGTTCAAACTGTCCTTTGTCAAAAACTCAAACAATTTTTTTTATGGACGTTTCTGAATAAAATTACCATCGTCATTTCATTCATTTACAATGCTATATGAAGATTCCTGAATATAAATGAAAGATTGTTAATGTTTAACTAGATTGTCTTAATAAAATTTGTAAATAATTATTTGATTTGATAATTTCTCTAATTGCAAAATAAATCAACCAATTTAAGCAATTTTAGAACAAATAACATCAAAATTTCACTTCAACTAACACCTCAAAATCACTCATAAAGCATATCTTTAAATACGTATGTGTGTACTGAAAAATCCTAAAAACCTCTTGAAGCCAGTCTCAGAAACCGATAGATTTCATGGTGGAACACCTTGTGTGATAAAAGCACGGAGATGGTTTAGATCTGAAGAAAGAGAGATTTGATTTGAGCGAAACACATCTTGGATAAAGTGATCTGGTGCTCAGGTTTGGGAGAAGAGAGAGAGAGAGAGAGGGGGGGAGAGAGTAAATGGATATAACACCATCACACAGGTCAGCAGCCACCCACTGTGTGAGGATGGATGGCGGTCCAGTCATGTTGTCTCCTCGGCCGCAGGGCTGCACTCTTTATGCAGCATAAAATTACTGTCAGCCCCCATGTTACCTCCTCCGATAGGTCACTAATGCCACACGCACGTTACATTCACATTTACTGTACATCACCGTTGGCTCTGACCATTCTGTTATCATTCACAGGTATCCTCATGTCGTACCAAAAACCTTACGAGTTTTCTCTTGCGTTAAACCCAAGACTCGAGTATACATTTCCCTAAACTGGACGCTAAAATGTTCCTTTCTCCAAGAATAAAACCATTTTTATGCCTGGTTTTTAAATGGCCAATTAGTTCTATTCATTTCTGAAACTTCAGAGGGTTCAAGAGCTTGCAAGGCAAAACTAATATATAGGCTCTTTCAGGAGAGCAATTTTCCATTCAATTATTCTATAGTTAAACACTCACAGATATGTCAACGACTCTTTTTCAAGTGCTCCTTGTTGATTATGCTGTAAGAACGTATGATGATATTCATAATCACATTAGCTTTCGCTTCTTAATCGTTTGGCGATAAGTGCTCCATTCTGCCCGTGTTTAAAGCGACTCGAGTCCAAACTTAAAATCAACACACAGGAAAGCTTCTAAATCCACTTATGCTGATGTCCAAAGGCGCAAGATAGATAATCACAATAATGTGCTTAAACGTGGTGAAAAATGTCTGCAGATGGAAAAATAGCTACTGCGTGGGTGGAATTTACCGATTTAGAAACGGGAAATGAGCATCACGGTGCATATAGATCGGGTGTGAAGAATCTCAGCACACAAAACAAGAATTGTCACCGCACTGTAAACAAAGAAATAAATATAAACATATAGCTGCTCTTTCTACTGTAGACTGATCTTTACTGATCTCACATGCATTGAATATCAAGGAAATATGTGTCCTGAAAAATCACATCTGTCTCTGTGACAGCCACAGGCTCTGGAAAAAGATAAAAAAGGAAAAAAGAAAAAAAAGAAAAAAAGAGATCGGTCTTGGCCTGTCAATCATTCTGGAGGGAGGGTGTGTGGTCCACGTCATACCCCACCCCAAATAGGTTATTATTAGTGATTTTTATTACTGATTATGCAACTTTTTCATGTTTATTACAATGTGAAATTATATTTTCAGCAAGTTTTCCCACAAAATCAATTTTTTTTATATAATTTTCGAACTCTTATAGTAATTATAGTTCGAATTTTTTTTTGCATTACTGTCTATAGTCAACAGTTAATGTAATCTAAGGATTTTTATGATTTTAAATTAATTATTCTTTTTTTAATTAGAGTAATGAGAAGTTGAGGGAAATTGTGCTTGTCATTAAAATAATGTCACAATTCATAGAAAAAAAGAAAAAAAATATTAATTAATATTATATTATTTAATATTATATATAATCTTAATTATTATTTTTTTTTTTTATTTTCTTTATATGACTAAGACATGCTTAAAGCATGTTTATATATTATTTAAAGGGTAGCGCAGACCGAAGCGCCCGCACCCTCAGATCACTTGGACGTGGCTGTGCAGAGGTAAAAACGATATAAATACTGTTCGTTTTCTCACACAAACCGCTCGTTTTGGGTCTTAGGCCATCAATGTGTACTTACATTTACGAGCCATTAAATCATGTTTAATTTGGACTTCTCTGTGCATGCTCTTTGAGGTGGTGACCATAGACCTCCCTTATATGACTGACAGACAAGAACGGTTTGACCTAAAAATATCAAAATTGAAAATACTGCGGAAACCAAGACACCTACATCTTGGATGCCCTTGAGGTAAGCTAAAACATACCAAAAATTAATTTTAAAGTGAACTATCCCTTTCAGTATCCTCCATGAGGAGTAGCAAGTAGATGCAGTGTAATGGGCTATATGCACGCATAAGTTCCGCATTTGACGCAAGGATGCTCATCAGTTTCCGGTTGGGGAGATTTAAAGCGGAGGAAAACCGAAGAAAACGGCAGAGTCTTCAAAATGTACTGTCCTCCCGTCTTTGAAACGAAACGTACATACGTTTAGATGTAATTTTATATATAGTTATGTTTATTTAATATAATTTTAAAAAGAAGCATAAACACAACGAGAGGTGTCTGTTTTGTCTGTTTTTGTGACTAACGTTTCTTTAGTATAACCATGGAGGATAAAATTCAATATAAATTCTCGGTATTGCATTGGACTCTACGATTGGCGGAAGTTATCGAGCATCCTTAGACCTTCACTGAAAATACCGCCGTGCATAGAGCCCATAATCCGCTGGTGTGTTGTGGGATGCAGGAAGTATTGTTTACTGTCTCTTGAAGGCTCCGCTCCAGACAGTGTTTAAAAGCTCAGCTCTCACAATGACACTGAGATCCGTCTGCCCTCTGGAAATCGATGCACGGGCATTTTTCAACATCGATTATACAATTATGCAGGTTAAATCATCAAGCCCACACACACTCTCGCAAGACACACGCGCACTCTTGAAACACACATTCACTCACTCCAGGTGCAGGTACTTCATGAGCTGATTAGAAATGCCACGGGGGAGTTGAACATCACTCTTAGCAGCTCCAGAGCTACACAATTGAATCATAATTAATAGTAGCAGCAGGAGGTTGTGATCCACACACACACACACACACACACACAGAGAGCTACTAAAGCTGTACATATGCAGAGTGAAACAGCACTTAAAGTCTACTCCTTAAAGAACCAGTCATTCATATTGGAAACTACACCTTGCTAGTATCATGTTTTTTTCATGTACCATAGTTTGACCATGTTTATGAATATGCACCATGGTAATATCACTTTGCTTGAACAGGCAGCATGGTTATCCTTTTTAGAAGATTTTTTTTTAAAATTATTATTATTGTACCATAATACCATGTTTTTCCAAATATGTACCACGGTAATATCATGCTTCTTTTGAATATGAACAATGGTAATACCATGATTTTTAATTACCATAGTATGTATTTGAATACCATGTTTTTCAGAATGATAATACCATGTTTTTTGTTTTTTTTTGTTTTTTGGAAGTGTTGATTTGGTAATATATGGTTAAATTCAAATGATGCATGACTATATTACAGTTTCATTTTATATATCAAAGTACCATCATCATTGTGACGGTACTCACACACAGAAGCTGCAATGACATTATTTTAATTTTCAATCCTCCTGTCATACTAACTATGACTAACTAGTCATTAAATGTTTAAGTTTGTCAAATATAACACAATTCCCTTTGTTAGTACACTTTATGTCCAATATATGTGTGTTTATGTGTGTGTGTGTGTGCTCAACTTAACATTATGCAACTCCCCCCACCCCCACCTCTCTCTCTGACCGTCTGTTCTTACTGCCTGGCTCACTGCAATCAATTATTGTTCCGGTAGAATCATTAATAATTTCCTAATGAAAATGATTCTGTTGATCTCTGTTGTATTTTAATTAAACATAATTACGCTGGCGCTCAGAGCTGTGGTGGGGACCCCTTCAGGGTACAACCCAGTTTTAACACCCTGATAATGAAATTTTACATTGTGTGCAGTTGTTTGGTTATTATGCGTTGCAGTATTTTCCGCTGTTCAAAGATAAGAGATAATAACCCTGGCACCTCCGTGTGCTTTGCCTCCGTGCCTTTCAAAGAGGAAGATGAAATGAAAACAATTTAATGGCCTTAACAGTTTAAAACACGACAGCATTTGTCTTTTGTGTCGTTCCAAACTCAGCTGGCATGTGTCCGTCTTCGAGCGCTTTATTGCCAGCGTGAAACCCCTCACCCAGCACTGCGCTTGCACAAAGACATGCACGCAAATGGAGATAAATATATGTTTGAAGGTTCGGTTTGTACAGTGATGAAACAGTTCGCTGCCTATTAGGGTTGGGAATCGAGAATTGGTTCTTTTTCAGAACCGGTTCCAAAGAAATATGGCAACCGAATCATTTGCACGACATTCGGTAATGATAACGCTTCTGTTTTCGGCACTGATGCTGAATCTGCAGGACCACTGCAAAATAAATCAGATTTACTTGTAAGTTTGAACTGAATGTTATGAGGCAGAAATTGGTGCCAATAATTAATAATAAGACATGTGATGTGAAAGTATAGTACTGCATGCTAGAATTTGTCCCCTGCATTTACCCATCCAAGTTAGGAGTAGTGAACACACAAACAAACTACAAATCATGGACCCGCCGCCATTTTTTTACGACAGTGTTGTGAAATATACAGCTGTAGGGGGATCTCGATGAGACAACATGGGACAAAAAAAAGTGAAAATCATCGAAGAAATGGCTAGAGTTACCAAGTTCCCCTTTAGAATTGCCACTTTTTGAGGACGAACAAAAAAACACAGTTTTTGTGTCCCTTTAAATGCAAATGAGCTGCTTCTCCCGGCACAGAGGGCGGAGCTTCAATAGCTTGTGTGTGTTAGCAGCTCTGATTACCTCAGACACACACTGAAAATTTTAAAAACGTTTAGCCTTTTATGTACAAACCGGAGTCGCGGACAAAGATGGTGTAACTCAAAGAGAAGTGACAACGTACAGTACGTTTCTGAATGGTTAGTTGATGAATTTATGTAGTTGATGTGGAGTTAACCATCTTCTAGTCATTGATTAGCATATTCTGTCATGATAATCTATAAATCACGTTCCCGGGGGCGGGGTTTGTCAATTTTAGGGATAGTGATGTTACTAATCCGCGAAGAAGCTCAATGTAGTCTCTAACAGCCATTTGTTGTAGTCCTTAAAGGGATACTCCACCGTTTTTTCATATCAAACTATGTTATTCCCTTAACTAAGACGAGTTGATGCATACCTCTCTCGTCAATCGTTTTGGTGCGCGAGACACTTTGATAGCACTTAACTAGCCCAGTTCATTCAATATGGGCCAAGCAGAGAAGCGACCAAACACATCCTCGTTTTCCCTAAAACGATTGAGTGTACGCACTGAGACGAGAGAGGTATGTATCAACTATGGGAATAACATGAAAAAACGGTGGAGTATCCCTTTAAGAAGCGATTTCTGTAAAATATATCTATTTTTTAATCTCTTTATGATTCCCATTCCCATGCTATATAAATGCAGTCCATTTACCATGATTCCCAATGTTAGTGTTTCCCATCACAGAGAGAATGTGAGAAACAGAAGATTATGCTAGAAAAGGCTGGAGGTCAAGGTAACATGTCTATGCTCTGACACCGTCACATCAAAAGCACAATAGAGATGTGTTGGAGGAGAATCAGATGGAGAGGAATTACAGAATATGAGCCGCACAAAGACACAGTGAATTAGTCCAGTCCTGCGGTCTATGAGCTTATGTAAAACGCTCTCGTTACACTGGTCAATTTCCACACGCACAATGGCCAAATTTCCCCCTCGACTCCTCTGACACGCTCTATCTGACTGTTCCTGCTTCTAAGAGGCTTAGAGGAAAAATTTAGGTGACCTTTAAATAATCAGACACACTGGAGCAGAATATCGGCCGTCCAAACGCACAAGAGCTCAACTGTCTGCTACCCAACTTTCAAAAGAATACATTGGATTTTAAGTGTCATTTCAGTGTCTGACAGGCACATTAACTTCTCATCAACACATTTAAGATACGGAAATAATAACATTGGTTTTAAGACAAAATAAGTGTCAGATTTGCGACAACGCAAAGCTTTCTCAATCAATTTAGTCACAGAGAGCCAGACATTCAATTCTCACTATACATCTGGGCGAGAAACAACCACTTACACAGGAAAAGACCATTTGAATGACAAGCAAATTGACCAATCACAGTTCATTTTGTTTTTGAATGCTGTTTAGTAGGAGGTTTATCTAAAATAGTTAATTCCTAGGGATGGGCAACGATTAACCGCGATTAATCGCATCCAAAATAAAAGTTTGTGTTTACATAATATATGTGTGTGTAGTGTGTATAATTAATTTGTATATATAAAAACCCACACATGCATGTATATATTTAAGAAAAATGTGTTATTAATATATCAAATATTTATATGTAATATTAATTGTGAATAAATATATATAAAATATATACATGCACATATTTCTTAAATATATACAAGCATGTGTGGGTATTTATATATACATATTAATTATACACACTACACACACATATATTATGTAAACGCAAACTTTTATTTTGGATGCGATTAATCGTTGCCCATCCCTACTTAATAATACACAATATCACACACGTGTTCTTGCACAGGTCAATCCTACAAGAATCTATATTCAGAAATGACAATAAACATTTCATTTGAGCTAAAACTGAGAAATATTGAGGAAAGAGATGGAATATAATAAGACAAGTGTTTGTCCCGAGTTTCCCTGATTATTCTCGACGCGCTGTTTTCAGTGAGAGTCCTCCATCGGTCGCTCGAAGCCGCCCGCAGGGAATCAAACACACCCAACAGGCCTGAATATAATAGATTAAATTGTAAGGATTTTGGGATGCATTTATTACTGGAGTAAACACACAAACAGTCTTCACCATGTCTGTCTGTTCATAGAAAGTTGTTTTAGCCGAGTGAGGGTGATGTTGTGTATATAGACTGGACTGTGAACATTCAAGGCCTTGAGAGAACGCTGATGCAACTATTCGCAATAAAATTTCAATACATCTGTGCTGCATCCTAAACAAGGATGTATTCGGCCAATAGGAAAAATGTCCATTATTTTCCTCATTATTTTCTTAAGTCTCATCAGGTTTGTTTATTTTTCTGCACATATTTATTGATTTTACCTCTCATTTTTTGGCTAATATGCACTTACAAAAAAAAATATGTACAAAATGAATAAATATAAAACGAATGAGCTATAATATCATTTAATTTCAATGTGTATATATACATGTATTAAAATTGTATATTTATTAAATGTTTAAATAAATAAATTAAATGCTACAAGTGAATTGAGGCATCATTACGCACAATATGAAAATTCACCCATCATTTGGAGATTTGCTAAATAATACTAAATACACTTTAACAGTGTTATAACATTTTTTTATATAAATAAGTTGATATAAAAAAACATATCAACTTATTTTGTTATTTATATGTATTTAAAAATCAACTTTAGATAAACATTAGATGACACTAAAGATACATTTAAAAATAGGAGCTAAAGAGCATGCATTTACAATTAAATAAACAAATCAGACCAATCGACACCCAGATCCGTACATCTCTGTTAAAGTCCCGAACAGCTGAATCGGCGACCTCGCAGTTGAATCGTTCTCTCTCGCTAATAAATAGGAACGCAGAGAAGAAATTATAGAGACTTAACACAACACTCCAGAAATCCTGTTATTAGCCTTTTTGTTTCCCATATTCAGTCTCCTGGCAAAAAGATTAGACGATTTTAAAAAGAACTGCATAATCTTCTTTAACAGCTTATCAAAACTTTAATGATTTGCTGATAAAGCGCACAAATGAAGGCGCTGGTAAAGAGGATCAGCCCCCCAGTGCAGTGCAGTGATTAGAAGATGAGAGCTAAGAAAGGAAAAATCCCACGTCTGCCTCGTGTTCACTTTGAGGGGGAAGAAACTCTGTTTCAGCGCAGAGGAGAGTCATAATCATCTGAAAAACATTCGGCTAAATGAGGGCTCTCACTCGGAAATCCTTGTACGCCGCGTATTTACTTATTTATACATGCATCTCAATGTAATATGCCCATACAAACAAGTTCACGAGGAACAACACTTCAAGCATGCTTCCCATACACAAATGTATCACATTTTTGTTAGTGTTGCTTGTTAGCCTAATAACTAAAACTAGCCAAATTACTAAATTAGCCAATGCCTTGTTGAGAAGTGGTCTGCTATAAAGTTTCTAGAGCCCGACCGATAAAGGATTTTGAAGGCCGATACCGATACAAATATTTTTGGGTTTTAAAATCCGATATATCGGCCGATATTTTATTTCTTTCTTTCTTTATTTATTTTTTAAACTGGACATGATAGTCACAAATTTTGTCATGCTTATTTGAGTTAAGAGAACTGATGGGGATGTTCTTTTAATTGTTATTCAAGGAATGTATAGTGCCCTCTGGTGGACAAACTATACAACTCCAACACTCATGACATGGTTCAAGCATGTTTCGTCCGTTTTTATTATTTTTTTTAAATATTAATTTATCGGCCTTTATAACTGCTGATGCCGATAGTTTGGAAAATGCCTAATATCGGCCGATAATATCAGTCTGCCGATATATCGGTCTGACTCTAATAGAGACCACACACAACACTCTAGCAACCACCCAGCAACACCCTGACAACCATCCAGAACACCCTAGCAATCATGCAGGAATGCTCTGTTAAAAACACAAAACACAAACAGTGACATATTTTACTCAAAAAAAAAAAAAAAGATGATATGAGATTAGATTAAAAAAGATTAGAATGACAGAAAGTCAGCCTCGGACAGAAAGTCAGCCTCATACGTACCACTAGATCATTTTTGGCAAAACTGCAGAAAACATGCCTCCGCATACATATAATTCATATCACTGCAGGATCTAGCTGAAATGAATAACTTCATATAGATTTATAAAGACTTATTTTCACAGTTCCTTGCACAACATGTATGTTATGACCTCAAAACACTAGTAATACATATCACATTTCCAGCTCCATATGGCTTTTCTAGCATTGTAACCTGATACAACATTGCACTTGCGATGTGCAGCATCGGTTATAATCCCGTTAGTCAGACTCACAACACTCATTAAAAGAGCTCAAAGACTTGTAGAATCAAACTAAAATAGTATGGTTGCTTCAGCAAATGCATTTGAACTCATCCCTACCATTCCCATGTTCCTGGATTCCTTGTGTTCACTGATATAAGGTAGGGGGCGCTATCCCTTTAACTCTATAGATTAGGTTTAGTGCAAGCGCTACGCAATAGAGCATTAACCTTTTAGTGCCACTCACTGGGCATTTTCATTTCCGAAATGCCACGATGCATACATGAACCAACGTAATGAAAAAAGTTGCCAGATTCATGTTCATCTGTAAAAGTAAACATGCTTTCACTGAAAATTTGCTAAAAAGTGTTGTGAAACATGCAAGAAGCAATGTAATATGATTTTGAAGACATTAAAATGACCCTGTGTTGGAATTTATTAGAAATTATACTGTTCTGGGGGAAACAACAGTAGGGTTAGCATAGAGTTATAACGTGTTGCTAGCAGTGCATTCACACTCGTACTGTGTGAAGTTTGAACAGCATGGATGGGTTATTAAATCTCAATGTTGCGTTTGAAGCCCAGATGATTCGCTACATGTGCAGTTTGATGCATGAGGAAACGTGTGTATCCTTCACGTCTGTCTTAGGGCCATCCGCTGTTGACAAGCATTTGCAAACACGGAAAATGATGTCATTAAAGCAAATGTCAGCGAATGACATTTGTCACAGCAAAATCACAATGACCCGTGACCCCACGACCTTACATTACAAATCGCAATGCTAATAGATGTAAGAGAGACGAGAACCAAAGCCACACTAGACATCTTTGAGCATGAGCCGTACACAAACACAGGTCAAAAAGAAAGAAAAGCGACGCAGATAGCAGAAGTGTGAGGTGCATGTGTGTGTGTGTGTTTGGTACGGGGCAGATAAAGCGTCCTCTTACCTTTGCTGTAAACCACACAGTTGTTCTTGTTGTCGTCTGTTCCCTGCCAAGTCACATCCAGCAGCCACCTGGGGCCTGCGTTCAACACCAGCGGGACATGAGGCTTCGTCTTCTGCAGAGGTGGAGATAACACACACACACACACAATGATCATTTGCTTATTTTGGGGACAGTTTAGCAACAAGCTCATAATCATAAGGAACTTTATGATATTCAACAAGGATCAACAATAAAGATCAGGGGTTTATTCCTTCATATTTTTACTTGCAGTGTGACAGTTTTGGGTCAGTTGATGGAACTAAACAATTTACATGCATCTTGTACATTTTTTTTTTGGTAAAACTTTACAACATGGCTTTACATCATTTGTTATCATTAGTCAATGTATTAACTAACATGAACTAACAATGAGCAATACATGTACGTATTGCTGTGTTTATTAATCTTTGTTAATATTAGTCGTTCATTGTTTGTTCAAGTTAGTTCACAGTGCATTAACTAACGTTAACACCACAACTTTTGATTTTAATAATGTATAAATGTTGAAATTAACATTAGTTTACAAGAATTAAAAATGAACAACACTTCTACAACATTTATTAATCTTAGCAAAAGTAATTAACTAATGTTAACGAATGAAACTTTGTTTTACAAACTTACATTTTTTTTTGTGTGTGTCATGTATTCTACAGTATATTGTTGTTGCAAATTCTGCTTATTTGTCACAAAGATCGTAATTGATTCAATATTATTTAACATAGATGAGGTTTTGTTGAATTTACAAAAATGTCTGGAAGCATCACTGATTTTGGGAGATACATTGCAGTTGTATGATTTCCAGCTTGTTGCATATAAGCTATTCCTTTTGTAAAAAAAAAAAAATGAATGAACAAAACATTTTGTACTGTAAACTATTTTTTTTTAACTAAAATATGAATATATCTAGCAAAAAAAAAAAAGAAAAAAAAAAACTTGAGATATCTTTATTTTGGTGACAAACACTGCCAAAAGTTTGGGGTCTGAAAAATTAAGTAATTAATACTTTTATTCAGCAAAGAATGATTTCTGAAGGATCATGTGACACAGAAGACTGGAGAAATTCAGTTGTCATCACAGGAATAAATTACATTTTAAAATGTATTCAAACAGCTTTTTCGAATTGTAATAATAATTCACAATATACAAGTTTTCACTATATTTTGGTGAACATAAGATACTTCTATCAAAACTGTTGACATTAAAGGAGAACTCCGGCGGGCAAATACAGGCAGGAGCCATCTTTGGAAAACATTCTCGATAAGTCGAACCATGAACGACATAGAACGACGTTCGTGGTTCGATTTGTCGTGACTGTTTTCCAAAGATGGCTCCTGCCTGTATATGCAAAGTCGACTGTCTTTATAAAGTACCTTCTTATTAAATGGTCTGTACACTTACAAAGTTCTCAATGCTTCGGTTTGCATGTATGGACCCTCATTATGTTACTGTTAGTGTGGGGCTATTTTGAGCCATGAAAGTGGTATTAACTAGCGATTTCACTTATTAAATGCCTCAAATACTAGCGTTATACACTAAACAGTTTTTAGAGATAAAACTCTTTACATTCGATTATCATGAAAACAAATCTCAGAGAACGGTCGACTAGGTACCAATGTGTTATTAGACCAAAGGTTCATTTTGCGCCGGAAAATATAAATCTTCAACTTTGGCAATAAAACATTTAAAACATCATAGAAATCCTAAATTTGTGTAAAAACAGTAAGTGTACTGGTGACAATGTGGCTTATTAGACCTGATTTTAATCCTTCACTAAAAAATAAATGAACAAAACACAAAAGTGAACCTTTTAAGGACAGACAAAAGAATAATATGACTGGTTTCTCCTGTGGATGACAGGAGAGAGGACGGTACACATGATGAGGACTGACACTGAAACGCAGACATTTTCTAGAGTTTAATGGCGTTTTCAGTATCAATAACCTCTCCAGCGTCCTCGCATTTAACTCCAGAGAGTGAGGAATCATCAGCCTGAATTTTTCCCAGCGATCCAGTTTCTGATCTCTCCGATTACGCCCTGATTCTCAGGTGCCTGGGAATTGCAAAAAGAATGCGGGCAGCTTTCGGCGAGCGTTCAGGACTGAACTTTGGCCACATTGTGCCTTCCCTATCGCCACCATCTCACTATTTCCTGCAACGGGCAGAGAAGAATTTAGAGAATCAGTATCCATTTCAAAGGCCGATTGAGGTTAAGTTTTATAATGCTCCGGCAAATTATTCCGAATGTGTAACGTCATTTTTCTTTTCTGGCCGGGGTCGAAGCGCACAGCTTCAGGTTCTATCTATAAGGTGAAAGCGGTAAGATAGAGAAAAGCTACTAAAATGAACTCGCACCCTTTTGTGGAGAAAGAGACACCGGCTGTTCTCTATGCAAGTTTTTTTCTTCTTCTTCCATTTCATTTTTCAAATGGCTTTTTTTAAAGGCCAATGAAAGCTCACTCCGAGGCAGGATTGGTAGAGATCTTGGACAGCTGTTACAGTAGCCCATTACTGGCAGGCAAAATGTCTGTCTTTTTGGGCCATTAGACGTGACGCCCCAGGCACACCTTCATTAGAGTGCAGCAGAAATAGTTTAGCTAAGTGAAAATGGGCTGGAGTCACTCTCAAGCAGCTCACGTGACATCATTTCCTTTCCCGAGTCTACATCCCCTGAGCTGTTGCAAGGTATGCATTCACAACAGACAGGATGTCAGAAACAAATGGGAAATGATGCCAATTTTGTCACTTTTCTCCTTAAATTGTTCAGTGGAAACTAAGAAACAGCATATATTGTACAGATTTAAAAATAATGTGGGTAGAAAATACGATTATTTAGTCTTGAGAGAATTTATAGAGAAATATTAGAGTTTAAATTGAGATCTCTGGATTTTAATAGCAAACTTTGCTGTCTTGTTAGGTTAGAGAACGTTTCACAAGTAATTACAAAGAAATGGCAAGTAACACATTGACTATGTGAACTTTTCAGGACAGACATCTTCCATATTCCAATAATGTTTTATTTTACAGTATAAAACAAAAGGGATACTTGTGAAATTACAAGGATTTTTTATTAAAATGCTTTCATTTTTGTTATTTATTATGCTTATCTGTTTGCTCTCAATCTAAATTAGGTTATCATTGAGTTTTTTTAATATGATGTTTTCATTAATCTATCAAACCTTGTCTTAAAGGGTGTTTTGTGGGCTATGTGGGCATCTTTTCCCACACTGGCAGCGAGACAACCCTCTGCCATTTAACACAGCTCCCGTTTCACATCTTAAATTAGCCATACAATAACGTCTTATATCCAGGCTGACCTGCGAATTTTACAGGCCTGTCAAAGAGCACCACAGACAGTCTGATTGTTGCCACGACAACTATCTAAAATGAGAATCAGATTAACCCTTTCTCTGATCCCCACCGTCTGGAGTCATCTCTTATTCAGAAGCAAAGGTCCGCCCTGTCTCTCTCGCTCTCTCTCTCTAGACCCAGAAGTTCCCTAAAGCAGCTAATGATGCAATTCATGGAAAAAATGGCCACACATGTACATTTTTAAATGTAGATGTGCATCATGTGACTCAAATCTTTCATATAGCTGAAGTAGTGCATACTGTGAAGTATGTATGCTTTCATAAAACACCATGCATTGCATTGGCAGAGTGTTTCAAACAGAAATATTTCAAAATACATAACATGCATTAATTCAGTGTGGCTTCTCTGATAAGCCATGCAGAGTTATTCAGTGGAATGAAGTGCTGGTGTGAAGTGCAGTTTACAAAAATTACAAGAACATTAACCCCTTAAGTGTCACCCCCCCCACTTTTTTCATTTGAATATACATGAAAATGCACATTTCAAACTTAAATGGTTGTACAGTAATTCGAGAATGCTTTGGATTATAGACGTAAGATTGGTCTCATTTTAAAGTAGACATTTGACAGATTTTTGTAGAAGTGAAATAAATTAACAAAGTGAAACAGAAAAAAGTAATAGAAGTTTGAGTTTATGAAAATGTACAATATAAAAAATAATTTTTCATATTTTATATAAAATATATATTTTCAAAACCTGGGCAACTCTAAAACTGAAAAAAAAAGAGCCAAAAATCTGAATAAGTTGTGTTTCAAATTTTAAGTTGATATCTCAAAAAATGAGCTTTCAGTAAGATTTTGTTTGGGCGCAGTACCAAACTTTTTCACTAGGGCAAAACCAGACTCCATTACTGCCCATATAAGGGCGCCTCCATTTCCATCAGTGTTTTGAGGGATATGAATAATTATTTCCACAAATTTCATACAATTTATGAAGTAGGCATCCTATTCAGAAGTAATATGAGAGGTTTGGCAGATTTTGATATGAATTCAACCTCTAAGAAACACATAAAAAACAAGAACGTGCGTTATAGCTTCCTGCCACATCACAAATGGTGAATCTATAATTTTTTTCTTTATACTTCAAAAAATTTCAGACCTTTTTTTCTAAAATAATTGAATGGATGCTATCTTTTGAACTCTTGCCATTAAAACAAACTGAGTTTTCTACCCTTCTTTCACAATCATCACAATTTCAAAATAAAAGTCTAAACACGCCTTAGGAGTATGAAAATGTTCTTCTTGCAAATTGATAAATTACAATAAATTGAAAATCACCATATGGAAACTAGAGATTGTAACCTTTCAAATGATATACAGTTTGTCAAGATTAGTTTAGGTTTAGTATAGGATAACACTGTTTTAAAAATGTAATGGATTTGGGCCCACCGGTGGGCCACTGACTGAGTAATACAATTACTTTACTGTAAACAATACACTTTATACTGGCTCCAAATGGTAATGCAATACAGTTTTTGATATTTAGTTGGGTAATAAGACATTGTTGATATGTTTGGTCCTTGCGGAAAAGATCTGCTACGCTACTGCTGCAGAGGAAGTATGGGACATAAGTAAGACATGCTGCTGTATAATATACATGAATTACCAGTAGCAGATCTATACAGGTGGAGCTGGGGAAGAGGGAGGTTTCATGAAATCGCACTGCAACTCTTACAGCAAACGCTAAACAAGTATTTAAAGGTTGAGCAGCGAGCTCATTGGCTACTGATACAGCAGGAACCAATCAGATGTGCCCTATAGAGCCTGATGTGATTGCAAGCAGACTTATGTTAAGGACCGGTCAGCCTGCGCCATCTAGAGTTTCATGACAGAACTTTGCATTTATAAAATTGCATATTTTGTATAAAAATATCTTCAAGAGTTGTGATTCAAGAGAATTGTGATTAACGTAATTCACGCTGTATTGTATCATAGAAACACAATATTTGCAACAATTGTACTGTGTCTACAAATCTGAACTGTGCTTTTCTAAAAGTACTCTGAGTTGATTTTTCATAGACAGATGCATCTATGCAAACTGACCATGTGTTTAAAAAATATACAGTGTAATCTGTGATTGTAGACATCTGAATATCAAAGACTCTAAATCTGCTGCAATATGTTCAAATGAACAATGCAAGCGTAACAGTAGATAATGTTTCGCGATCTCGCGACGATGTACAAGTGAAGCGAAAGCGTCTCATTTGCAGACAGATGCCGAGGTGATGCTTGATTTAAGACCTTCACCGGAGGCGCTGTGTGTAAGTAACAGATCTCTAGTCTCACTCCACTGGTTTGCAATCTCTCTCTCTCCATGTGTAAGAGATACAGTGACCAAAACAGTGTAGTCAGCGAGCGAGTGATTACAAACTGATGCTCCAAATTCGCTATAAAATGAAAATCAATATTTCCACAAGTTGCTGCAACATAAAAGATAACCTTCATTGATTTTTCACGACTTAGGCCTGTGTGATAAAATCTAATATAAATTTTCAGCTGGTCGGATTTGGATCAGAGGAGGGAAGCGGGGGCTGCCGATAACAAGTTCCTCGCTAACATCCCTCAGAGTTGGCTTATTTCCCCCCTTCCTCTTCCTTCTCTTTCCTCTCCTCCACCTCTCTCCGAGCCACGGCTCTACTATTTATAATTGGCCCGGTACGACGAAAGCTTCTATCGGGAATCAGCTCTAATTTTTATTACGGAGCGGCTAAAGCCTGTTCCAGATAATTTGGAAATTTCAGGGGGAATTGTGATGGAGCTGATGGCAGTGGCGCGGAGGCCCGCAGAAAAGAGCTAACCTGTAATAGCCTGTGTGGCGGCAGCTGATTAAATGTTGCCATAGATGAAAGACCCGCCATCGCCGCAATAAATTAACCAATCACACAAATCCCAAGTCGCCGCTAATCCGGCCTTGATACCCTGATCCTCTGATCAGCTGAAGGAGGTGAAGGGAAGAAAGTGGCTGGTGACACTGCGAGCCACCCTGACTCCAGGCCTGTGTGTAAACAACGGGCTAATGATAGCGGTTCTGACCGCTGGTCCCTTGCGCGCTCCTGCCCGCCGGAAATCCCACTGTCCACGCTCTTCATTTCTGCTATCAA